>NC_067168.1:26875424-26981640 GCF_903995435.1 Acomys russatus | reverse complement strand
CCATGCTCTCAGGCTGATGTTAGCAGGTCCTTTCACTCCCAAGGACAAATCTGGTGTTTAAACAGAGCACACGCCTCAAAGCACCTCTCCCAAGCCCCACGGCCCCTTGCTGTGCTATCACCCTTCTGCTCTTAGTGACAGAGGAACCAGTCCTGTCGCTTCCCCCACAGCACTTTGCTGTCCTGTGGCCTTGCCATCACCAGGTGAGAGGAGAGCTTTCAGCCCGGAGGTATACTATAGGAGGTATAGATGGCCCAGGGAGCCATCACTTCTGCTTTTTTTATTAGGATAATATTTATATTAAGTAGTATTTTGATTAGCGAGCGGGTTTTAATTACCAAGTACATTCTAAGCCTTAGTTCAGAGCTGTTTTCTGCTATTAGGCGGGGGTAGGTTACATGCTCCTCCTCATGAGCTAGCAAGGAAATGCTAATTCATTGCGAATGACAAGAAAGAAAAAAAATGGTTGAAACCTAAGAAGGGATTCTAATTGAAAAGGAAAATATACACTTTGCAGAATACGTTGCGTTCTCCTGTGAGCAGTGGATTAAATGCCACAAAGAGAAAGGCACAAGTAAGGACGGGGGTTGGCTGGGGTGGGCCCATCTGGTCTGCTGGCCATTTGCTGGGTGGCTCTTGAGTGAGCCCAGGTAAGCTGTGATGGCAGCATTTGCCTTCCATTTTTATTCCTTTCCTCTTTGGAAAAAGAAAAGTGCACAGAAATAGACAGTGCGATGTAAGATCAACTGCATCCTCCCGACCCAGAGCTAACAGTAGAGACACTTATGTCATCTTTGCTCTAGGCTTTAAAGCCATTTAAGAGAAACAGCATGCCATGAAAATCAGAGTTTCCTGTAGTTCCCTCCATAGTGTATCGTCACGTTCCTCTTTCCCCTGGGAAAGGGGGCTTTATGACCTTGCTTTATTTTTCTCCCTTACAAAACACCTACAGTTTGGCCGGTGTCACTGTTGTTATTTAAAAATATTTATTTATTTTTGAAAGACAGGACTTAGCTATGTAACCTTAGCTAGGAGGGTCATAAACGCCAGCTCTCCTGCCTTAGCCTTCCAAATACTGGAATTATAACATGTCTGAGTTTCATGTGTGTGTGTGTGTGTGTGTGTGTGTGTGTGTGTGTGTGTGTGTGTGAGCACACAGAGTAACGGGTTTTATCATGGCATCTTCACACATATGTTTTATATATGTTGAGTTCTGTTGTTAGTTTTGAAGTTCTCATTGCGTGTTCATGTTTTTATCTTCTGAGTTTTCCTATGTTGAGATCTGTGCACTGCTCCATTTTAGTTTCTGTGCTGTGGTTAAGTGTACAGGGGATATAAAATAGCCTCTTGCTATGTTCAGGTAAGAACCTCCCACCAGAATGTTCCCTGGCAGCCCATGTGTCACAACAAGAATGTTCCTCTTACAGTCCCTGAGTTGCTTTCTCTCTTCCCTGCATGCTGGTATTTCTCTTCTTGGTTTCCTCTGTTGTTTTCCAGAGAGCACGTTACCACAGCTTCCTGAGATAGGCTGAGTGAGAGAGTACAGAGAACTTGAAAATCTAAAGCCGAGAGAGTTTCTCACCTTTACATTCCCTGCTTTGGCTGGCTGCATGATGCTGTGTTGGAAATGCTTCCAACAGGAGTTTAAAGACAGCGCGCCAACTGAGCTCTGCCTTCAGGTAGGCACTCAGGGCCAGGCGCTATACTGAGAGCTGTGCTGTCATTCTTATGCATTGTGAAATCTGAGAGCAGTGTGTCTTGACATGGGGTAGCTTTCATCTCCTTGCTGGCCAGTGATGGGGCATGCTGGTCCCATTCAGTTCAGGGGAGTTCTTGAATTATTTCTCTCTCTCTCTCTCTCTCTCTCTCTCTCTCTCTCTCTCTCTCTCTCTCTCTCTCTCTTACTTAGCTCTCCTAAACTGTCCCTCCTAAATTTTGTATATGCTTAAAATTTGTTTTTCCTATCACTTTGTCTTTTTGTTCTACCTTAAGGCTTAGTCTCAACTAAGAAACTTGTTTGATCCTGGGGGCTGGAGAGATGGCTCAGTGGTTAAGAGCACTGTCTGTTCTTCCAGAGGTCCTGAGTTCTTTTCCCAGCACCCACATGGTGGCTCACAGCCGTCTATAATGTGATCTGATGCCCTCTTCTGAAGTGCAAGTATACATGCAGATAGAGCACTCATACACATAAAATAAATAAATAAATAAACCTAAAAAAAACAAAAAACAAAAAACAAAAAAACCCAAACCTGTTTAATCCTCAATAGGAGCTTTTTTTCTTTCTTCTTGCTGAATCATCTTTAATTCTCATGGATCCTTAAAATTACTTTTCCTTTTCCTTCTTTTAAAAACAATATCTTAAGAAGACCTGGTGGCACTCAGAGGAAGGATGGCAGGCTACCAAGAAGAGACTTGAAGCCGGGCGTGGTGGCGCACGCCTTTAATCCCAGCACTCGGGAGGCAGAGGCAGGTGGATCACTGTGAGTTCGAGGCCAGCCTGGTATACAAGTGATCCAGGATGGCCAAGGCTACACAGAGAAGCCCTGTCTCGAAAAAACCAAAAAAAAAAAAAAAAAAAAAAAAAAAAAAAAAAAGAAGAGACTTGATACCCTATGAGCACATACAGGGGGAGGAGGTCCCCCTCAGTCACAGTCATAGGGGAGGGGAGTAAGGGGAAAATGGGAGGGAGGGAGGAATGGGAGGATACAGGGATGGGATAACCATTGAGATGTAATATGAATAAATTAATAAAATATATTTAAAAAACAATATCTGGTTCTTTGTTTGTGGATGAACAATGTCACCCCTCACACCTGTACTGCAGCTAACATTAATTCAGAAAGTGTCCTTTCCCACACTGAATCTAGGCACCTTGAAATCGTCCCCCTGTCTTTCAGAGGACTTTAAGAGCCTGGGACCCTCTGCTGACCCTCACGTCTGAGTTGGTTAGTCAACCTGAGAGACTCCATAAATTAGACTTTAAGGAGAGGAAGTCTGGCTTTTTGCTTGAAAACCACTCCTATCATTTGCTTTCAAATCTGAGTACTCCAACACTACACAGTTGCTAGAAGATGCTAGAAGATGCATGGCATGGTCCTCTTTAGCGCTGTTGTAAATTAACCTTTTAGCTTGGCGTACAGAGTATGGGTTTCACTTTTTGACTTCTGAACTGGGACACAATGCTGGACACCAGCATCTAAGAACCAAGTGGAGAAAAAGAGCTACTGGGTCCAGTCTTCAGAGTTATGATGACTTGTCTTCTAATCTTTAGGCTATTTTGAGAATTAACTACAGAGTCAGAGAGGATCAATTTCTCTAGTGGGCAAGCAGGAATAGAATCTGGGGTCTAAATGCTTCTTAAACAGACGTTCACCTGTTTTCTTGTTTATAGCTCATCTCCGCTCCTATGTCCTGTCCAGTGGTGCTGGAAAAGCCAGATGATAAATCTCGGAAGAGCCTGTCACTAAATCAGAGATGCTTCTCCATTCCTTTGCTGCCAGATGGGTTTGGCTTTCTCCGTCTGCTAAGGCAGTTACTGTCCACCTGTCTGCTTCTCGGATTGCAGCTCATGCTAGCGCGGTTTCTCTGCCCACAGTGCTTGCTTTTGCGGTGTGCCTTGGAAATCCGCCCATGGCTGTGTCATTTGGAGAGAAGATGCAGTGGAGACTAGCATGCACGTTTGGCTTTCTGTGGAGCTGGCTTGACCTTATTTTTCTCTGTAGTTAAATGTTTTGATGTTTACATTTATACCTTTCACCCACCTGGAGCTCATTTCTTTTATGTAGCAGGAGATTATTGCTCATTTTAAATTTTTAGATAGAAAGCCAAAATTTCTGACACGACTGAGTGAGTCTTTTGTCCTTGGCCTTTTGAGAGGTAAACCTATACCTGCCACCCGCCATATTCTAGATTTTCTATAATGGGCAAATACCAATTTTAAGTTGTGGGTAAAAATATTATGACAGACACCTTGCATCTTGCTGGTCATTGCTTCTGTTCTTTTTCTAGAATTGTCTTGGCTGTTCTTAAAACTTGACTCTTCTAAATACACAAACTTAAGAGTCAGTTTGTTAATTTTTACTGTCATTGGGGTTGGAATCATATTAATATTGCCAGGGAAATGCATCCTCATTCAGTCTGCCATCCACGAACAAGGCATGCATCACTTACTCAAGATTTCTCATAAGTTCTTTCACAATATTTTTTTTAAATAATTTTCTCCTAAAGTAGGTTGTCAGATGTGTTTTAGATTTCTTAATTGTATTTGCTATTGTGAAGTGCATAATACGCAGATGTTCTGACGTATTTTAGTTGTGATTGCCAGTGCTGTACGCAAATGTTGTTGACCTTTGTACTGGTTTTGTCGTCAAGAGACGAGCTCCTGTCTCTAATGACCACTCCGTACATTATCTTGCATTTGTAACTGGGAAAGAGTAATAATTACAAATAGTAGCATGTTAGTGTTTTCCTTTCCCAAATTTTAAAAAACATTTTAAAAAGATTTATTTATTTTTATGTACATTGGTGTGTTGCTGCCTGCGCGAGGGTGCCAGATCCCCTGGAACTGCAGTTACACACAGGTATGAGCTACCATGTGGGTGCAGGAAATTGGACCCTGGTCCTCTGGAAGAGCATCCAGTACTCTTAACCACTGAGCCTTCTCTGCAGCCCCCCCTTTCCCATATTTTTAACCTCCTGCATCATTACTGCATATGACTTCTACTACAATGTTAACCATTATAATAGGGGACAAGAGGCATCATTATTTAATTTTAATGACAGTATTTCTAAATTTTCATCATTGTTTGCCTTTGGTTTTTGATGGATACCTAAAATTTTTATTAGTGACTAGAGATGTCTTGATGGTGAAGAGAGTTTGATGCTCTTCCTGAGGATCTGGGTGTAGTCCCCAGCACCCATGTTGGGCAGCTCATAATCACCTGTACATCTATCTCCAAAGGATCTGATGCCTTCTCCTGACCTCTATGGGGTCCTGCACACACATGGTGCACATCTACATTGAGAAACACACACATACACATACAATAAATGAGTGTATATTACAATTATTTCATTCATTTTTATTATTCTATTCATTGATAGCTAAGAGTGTTAGAAAACAGATAAATGCAAGTTTAATTTTAGCTAATGGTGCGTCAACATTGGGCACAATTCTTGACCCAAAGGAATGTGAATTCCATCTGAACATATTTTCTGGTGTTAAACTTGCTTTGCCTCTTGGGCTGAGCCTCAGATGATGATATAATTTAGAGAATATCCTATTAGATTGACTTATTAACATTTTAGGACTCTTCTGTCTATGTTAACAATTAAGATTCGCTTGTGGTTGTCTTTTGGTACACTGTATCTCTTTGGTTTTTATTACTGTGTTTTATTGGAAAGTGGGTGAAAGTAGCAGGCAGCTTTCCTTCCGTCTTCGGAACATTTCCCGCAGCGCAGGAAGCATCCCCACCTTGATGGTTTGGAAGAAGTACGTGGTGACTCTGGAGAGTAAAATACTTTGACTGTTGATTCTATTTTTTGTTTCTGGATTCTGGTACTGCTCTGAAAAAGTCTGTTGAGAATGGTCATGGGCATATGAGGAGGCATGACAGGCAGGTGTTATTTGCTGGTTGCACCCATGTCCTTTGAACGCCTTCATGACTAGAAGAGGAAGAGAAGGAAGAAGATGCTCCCACATGCTGGTGCCTTACAAAAGGCCTCATGAGATCCAGGGAATAGTCTCTAAATGTTCACTTTAAAAATGCGCATTATTTTTTTTTAGAAAGTATTGCTATATCACACGAACAACTATAGTCTTATGACCTTTAAGATTTGAAAAGAGGAAAAAAAAACTCACCAATGACCTTCGCCATCTTGAGAGACTGTTTTTTAATCTCGAAAACAAATTTGACTCCAGAGCCAGGATTATGCAAGGACACAGCAGTGGGGCAGAAGTTGGCTTTGGAAATAATCTCAGGAGAAGCTAGATTTTCCTGGGATAACGTTATTATTATTATTTTTAATTTGCAAAGTAAAATTTGAAACATTTCAAAGTACTTCCATTTTCAATCATGTGGCTGCCTCTGGCGAAGTAAAATTTCACTTGAAATGAATATAAGCCTAACTTGGGAATTGCTTTCCAATCTAAAGGAGGTTGGATAAACGTCTCTCCTAGACTCAGTTCTTTTCTTTCTTGAAGAAACAACCAATGACTTTCAAAACCCTTACTGTGTTATGGACTAGTAAGGAGAAATAAGTTTCCTTTAATGTGACCTTTCACGTTTATAACCCATGTGCAGGCCAGACTGAAAAAAACTCTGTTTTTAGTATATCATTCGCTCCATCTCAAAACAAAGGAATTCACTAAAAACTGCGTCATTAAAAAAAAAACATGAGCTTTATCTCTTGTTGTTAGTCAGTATGCCAGAAACACCTGCTGGAGAAGCGACATCTTCGTAAGTACTCCAGGCCCTTTCCTTAGTTTCCAAGGAAAACCAGGCTTCTTAGTTTTCATTTTAACTTACAGAGAATGATGCTCACAAGCAAACCAGTTAATCCCCACCCTTCTGTGCTGCTCACAATGAAAAGCGCCACGGTTGCGGGGGGTCTCTGCGCCGCCATGTTGCAGAAGTACAGGAATCTGACTTAGAGAGATGCGTGGTCGAGAAGCAAAGCAAGGACATGGTTGTTATCAGGACCTGAACCTCAGTGTGGATTCCCAGGGGAGGACAGTGGGCTGCAGTGGAGCCTGTGGCAGTGGGTAAAAGGTTAGACACAGTGGCTTCTGACCGGAGCACTTTTGTTTCTTTCGGATTGAAAATGACGCCCCTTTGTTCTGATAGACAGACACTGCCATCTTTTTGTTTCTGGCATAGATCCCAGTGCCATGTGTGCTAGGTGGATGCTCTGTGGTGAGATATATCCACAGCAGGCGTTTCCATCGTGATGGGCTCCCGAAGGGGTATCCATGCATCTCCTATAGAGCACAGTCCATCCTGAGAGGTTCTATGCCTTCCCTTATGGCATTTGCTAGGGTAGCCTGGGGCATCTTGGCTTCTGGTCAGGGGCCCATGGGTCACAATCTTCTAATAGGACTGTTCAGTTGTACTACAGTCTGCTAGTTATTTAACACTTTCTTCAGTAGTGTGTAACTTGAAATTCTCACTGTTTACTTTTCAGTAGTTTGTTGGAGGGGGAGAAGAAAGGGAGGGAGAGAGAGAGAGAACAGGAGAGAGAGAGAGAGAGAGAGAGAGAGAGGAGGGGGGGGCAGGAGACTAGCTGGGGTTTAGAGGTGTTCTGTGCACGATCCTGTATTCAGAGCCTTGGTGTTGGGTAGAGAGCTGCGCCTGTATGGAAGAGTAATTCCTGGCGACCATTCTGTTTATTACAGAAGATGTGCACCTGAGCTGTTCTGCGATGGTTTTTGCTCAGAACTGTGTCCTTTGTGCCTTAGTAACTGATCAAGTGACTTTTTTGTTATCAGCTGATTGGCTTCATTTGGAAGATGTCCCAACTGCAACCAGGCACTCAGGGTTTCCAGGTTTTCCCATGGCTCACACGGGTAGGCTCTGCCCCATGTTCTTGTGATATGGAGTGCCTGTGCTGCACCAAATAGTGTTTATCACTTGGATCCTATGAGATGTGCCTACCTACTCACAGGCCACCCTGACCACTTCTCTGTCCATGATGCTACCAAAACAGCCATTCCCAAATTAACAAATGATGGTGCTTGCTTGTCTATAGCACATACATAGAAAATCTGCAGGTCTTGCAGGGACTCTTAGATTACATTATATCAATAGTGTGTGTGTATGTGCGTGTGTTCTCTTTTTCCCCTCTTCAGTGGGTTGTGTGATATTTGAAAGAGGAAACTAATGGATGCTTCTGACTGTTGCACCCACAGCCCTGTAAAGAGGGGAAGGGGCTTGAGACCACCTAGAATGGGGAGTTGTTTTAATTTTCTAGTATCCAGTTGCTATGGCTATTCGGGGCAAATGGATGAACAGTAAATAAAGAAAAACGAACCGATAAATCAATATTAACGTTTCCCTTTTTGTGGCTCAGAATCAATTATAAAATCGTGGCTGGGGCCCAATTTTTGGCACTAATCGAAATGACAGCCTTGGCTGTTGGGCTTATTCTTTGACACACTGGCTTTTGGAGGAAGGAGATAAAACATGGAAAGATGGAGTGCTGTATTTTTCCACCAGAGATGTTGCTTGCTTTGTTCTTGTCCTGTTTTCCCTGTAAAAGGCTGCTGGTCCAGGGCCATGTGCTAATGTTACATAGTCACCCCTGTGCTGCTTGCACCACCTCTGCCATCCACATACTCCACGTCCCACCCACCAACCCCATTAGCTCAGGGTTTCCCATGAAGAGCCTCACCTGGAGGCTTCTTTTATAAACAGTGCAGTGCTTACCAGGAGAGTGCTGTCAGCAAAACTGGCTAACTGGCGAGGTCCAACACAAAGTGAAAATATGGGATCCTTTGTTAAAGGATTTTAAAAAAGTAACTAGCAAGAGTTTCAGGATAGAGCCATTAAAATAAGTGGAGCTTCTCTGCTAAGGGGTACTGCACAGCTCAGTGCCCACTTGTGCTGGCCCACAGCCGGGCGCCTCCTTGAAAGGCTGTGAAGGAGGATGTTTGGAGACACAGCTTCTCTGGGTCCAGGGCAGGCAGCTAGAGCTTGCTGCATGCTTCTTCTTTGCTTTCTGGCCTTGTCTGGTGATACAGTCTCCTACAGTCTCTGCTCACAGCTCTGGCTCTGTCTCCCTTTCCTTACCTGCTCTTCTCCCACTTGCAAGTCCAGGTCTCTGGGCTCTAGTTCTATATTACTTGTGAAATGTCCCCACGGATGGATTGTGTCTCCTTTATCTGTGGCCTCGACTTCAGACTTGCAGTTCCTGTCCCTTCTTCTCTCTGCCTTTACCTCCGTCGCTCTGGTCCTAGCCTCCTGGGGGCTCGTGCCTGCTCTAGTGCAGTGTGACAGCCTATGGACCACTGCCCATCTCTGCCTCCCTCTGTACACCTGCCAGCCTGCTCCTCAGAGCCCTCCATGGTTACCATCTTCCTCATCTCTTCTTACTTTTGAGTCCTAATCTGTTACCCTCCTTACCTTGTCCCAGACACTCTGGACTCTGCTCTTCCTAGGCAGTGACAACTGTATTTTCATAAAAGATTGTACTTCCTGTTCACTGAACGTAGATTGCTCTTCCCCTAGTGAACCAGATGGCTCACTGCTGCTCAGGCTGCAGGTCTCCAAATGCCCACCCTCCCTACCCTGCACCAAAGTTGGCTCCGCATTTTATTTTCTTTACTTATCACATTTCATTATCTGCTATAAAGAGTATTGTACTCGTGTATTTATTTATTGCTTGGATCTCCTTTCTAAAAAAATGCAGGAAGGCAGGGATTTCTGCCTGTTTGTTTTCTCCCAAGTCCCCCACACCTAGCCAGCATGCTGCCCCCTTTGACATTGCAACATAATATTGTTATCCACAAAGTTTACACTTGAGCATTGTGGAATCGAGTTACAAGAAAAGATTTTCAAAAAATTTATAATGTTTTAGCTAAGTTTATACTTTTGTGCTGGGCCACAAACAACTGCACATGGCGCACAGGCCACAGGTTGCACACTCCTGAGAGGGTGCCTGACATACCTGGTGCTCATGGAATGTTGGGAGAGCGTGAGTCTTTGCCAGATTTGGGCTTCACTGATTATTTTCTGCTGTATTTCTCTGCTGCCTGACCTTGGCCTGCTGGAGCATCATATCCTGAAAACACACACACACACACACACACACACACACACACACACACACACACATACACAGACACACATAAACACACACACACTGGGGAGGTGACATTTCTGAGGAACCCAAATGAGTAATTAGCCAGAATGTCACTGGGAGAGATTTTTCAGCTAAAGAGCAGAGCGTGTCAAGGTAGTGGTGGAGCCTAGGAAGAGAGGTGGGGGGTGCCTTGTAAGGCAGGTAAGCAGTTGGGATGTTCATAGAGGGTCTTGTGTCTGTGGTAAGCAGGAAGCCCCTCTTGGCTTCCAGGGCTCAGCATCCCCAGGCTCTGATGCTGTCTTCTGAAGCATAAATCATGGGCTTTGGAGTCAAATACCCCTGGATCTAAATTCCATTTCTACCATTTGGTTTGGTTTTGTGAGATACAGTCACATAACCAGTGTTTACTGTTTCTTTCTGGGCAAGATGTTACAGACAGTTTGTCCCTTGGAGGTCACATACCTATCTCCCAGGTGGCACATCTGTTGAGGTTGTAGGGGAAGGGATTGGGGACCCCTGCTGTGTTATGTGCTAATTCCTTATTGCTGCATTTGGGGAGACCAGGGGGGAAATCTTGGGGACAAGTTTGAAGTAGCAGCTGGGTACCAACCATACAGAAATATCCTAGCATTATAACTGTGCACCATCTGAGAATGAGCCCAGTGAAGAGGGGATGGCATGGCGAGGATGCTGGCCTTTCCCCAGGTGCCTATTGCCCCATGGATGGGCAGGGAAATACAGAACACTTGGCTTAGGTGCGTGGTCTTATTGATTTGTGTGAACTCCCAGCCAGGAAGCATATAGTCAAGACAGTAGACTCAAAATAGGTCACCATGTTCAAGCTGAGGCTGTTTGCCCTACTCAGAATCCAGTCTTGGCTAAGTCACTGGCACTCTCTTGGGGTCTCAGTCTCATATGGAAAGAGGGCATAGTGAAAGGCCGGAGAGGGTGCCGCATCCCCAGGGTTGGTGTGAGCGCTGAGAGTGTTTATGTAGCTGACATAATTGAACAGCGTCTTAAGTGTGGAAATGCTCTGTGCTGCTAAAGCCTCGTGTAGGGGACCAGCGATACATCAAGGACGAAGTCTCTGAGACCATAAAGTCTAAGATGAAGGGGCCGACATCAACTGAGAGACCTTGCTGCTTCGTCCCTTGGCAGGAAGTGAAAGGGGAGGACAACACGAGTGAGCAGGAGAGTGGGGCTGAACCTGCATTTATGACAAATCCATGTTCACCAGTGAATCCATTCCCAAGATAATGGCCCTGAGCCTCTGTGAACAGAGGTCATGTGATGCAAACACCGCAAAGCTCGCGTGTCTCTGCTGCATATAGTGGCATTTACCTGTAATTCTAGCATCTGGGAGGTTGAGGTAGGAGGGTTGCTGTAAGTTTGAGGCTTGCTTAGGGTACATGGCGAGTTTGAGGATAGTCTGGATAATATAACAAGCTCTAGGCTAGCCTGGGCTACATATTAAGACCTTGTCTTAAAAAAAAAAAAAAAAAAAGACATAAAAGTGCATATTCCAATTGCTGGGAATTTCAAATCAGTGCAGTTTACCTGCCTAGTCTTACAAAGGTGGTAATTATACATTCAAAGTCAGGAAAATAAAACTCTCACAGTGAGACTCATATGCATAAAATCAAAAGACCCACCCAGGCTGACCTTTGCTATCTTGCTGTCTCCCAAATTCAAGGGTTATAGGCATGAGCTACCATGCTGAGCTAAGGCCAGGCTTCTTTGTTGTTGTTGGGTTTGTGAATTTTAGTTTTGTGAGGTAGGGTCTCATGTAGCCCAGGCTGGCCCCAAACTCAATACCTTGAATCTTGGTCCTCTTCCCTCCACCACACCTGGCTTGAGAGCGCAAGTTTCTGGTGTATAATTAGGGCCATTGTTTGGCCAACCTGACTCAAATATATTTCATTTTTATCAGCATTTTATTGCTATTGAGGTATATTTTTAATATAATAGCATGCAAAAATGTTAAATTTCCCATTCCATGGTAGTGACACACAGATTGATGGAATTGAATAAAAGAAAGATAAGTAGGCTCATATATACAATCAACTGAGTTTTGACAAAAATACTCAGACAGTTCAACAAGGAAAAAATAGTGGTGGCGCACGCCTGTAATCCCAGCACTTGGGAGGCAGAGGCAGGCGGATCTCTGTGAGTTTGAGGGCAGCCTGGTCTACAATGTGAGTCCAGGACAGCCAATGCTACACAGAGAAATCCTGTCTCAAACACACACACACACACACACACACACACACACACACACACACACACACACAAAAGCAAAAAGCAGAAATGAAGGCAGCTCTTTAGACATCCAAAGAATAGGCTGGCAAGATGGCACATCAGGTAAAGGCACTTGCCACCAAGACTGATGACCTGAGTCAGATCCCTGGGACCCTCAGGGTAGAGGAGACTAGGAGACTGCTCCACATTATCCACTGATCTGCACACATGCAACCGCCTACACCCTAAATAAATAAGTACATGCTTCTACATTTCAGCTGTCACACTCCTTTCCTAAGCCCACTGTGAATTGCAAATCTAGGCACCTTGTGCTCCAGGTTCCTCCAATGCTCTTTTAGCAGAGGGCAGCCATTTTTCTCATCTTTTTGCTTTTGGAGATTAGAAGATGGAAGCACAATAGAAGATAAAGGGCCATTTTCCCAGACTTCCTAAAGCCCATGTTTGACTTTCTTCCGATGGTAAAAGTCAATGCCTAGAAATCGCGTTTCACACTACCTCCTGCTCTGATTCCGTAGAGCATTACCTCACCTTATGGAGACGACATGATTCATACAGACAGGTCAACGTCATTGTATTTTTGCTGTGCTGAGTCTTGAGCCCAGGACCTCATGCACCATAGGCAAAGCTTCCTCACTGATCTGTTTCCTCAGCTTCCTTAAGATTATTATTATGATTATTTTTTATTACATAGGCCCTGTACAATCTCTGTGTCTGGAAGGAATGTGCACATTTACTTTTGAATATTTTTCTGAAATTATTCTGAGCATGAAAGACTTTTTCTTTATATATATATCTATACATAGTTTTCCTTTATACAGCTGTAACATAAGCAAATTGAGTGGGCCCCACATTATAGCGGTTCTCCAACCTTCTCCAGAGCCATCAGGGGACCAAGCATTCTGACACATGAGCCTCTGAGGACTGTATTAGTTCGTTACTTTTCTATTGCTGTGACAAAACACTGCAGCCAAGGCTAATGGAGGTCACATGAGCCGAGAATTTGAGATTCAGAAGTTCAGACGATCCTTGGCTATGAAGCAAGTTCAAGGCCAGCCTGGGATACAAGAAACCCTTCCTCACACAAATGAAAAAGAAACAGACAAACAAACAAACAAACAAACGGAAGAAACAGGGTAAAGCAGCAAGGAGACTCTGGCCCAAAGAGCAGACCAAGGGCCTGGCCATGCTTTTCACTAGACACACAGTGAGAGTGGAATGGATGAGGAAGGGGTGGGTCAGGATGAAGGAAGAAGGAAGAAGGAAAATTAAGTGCTGAAAGGAGGTGGGGAATGGAGGAACCTGTTGGCCAGCGCATCCTAACTACTTCCTTGTGCAGCTATGCTGGCCATCTATGGCAGCTGTTCTCAACTTGTTGGTCATGACCACTGTGCGTGTCACATGTCAGATGTTCTGCATATTAGATATTTACATTATGATTAATAACAGTAGCAAAATCACAGTTATGAAGGATCAACTAATTCTATGGTTGGTTGGGGTCGGGAGGGGTCGGGAGGGGTCGGGGTCTGGGGTCGGGGTCTGGGGTCCAGGTCGGGGGTCGGGGGTCGGGGTTGGGGTCAGGGTTGGGGGGCGGCCACCATAACGTGAGGAACTGTGTTGTAGGGTTGCAGCCCTTAGGAAGGCTGAGAACCACTGGTTTAAAGCAGCAGTTCAGTTTTTGCTGCCTCCTGCTGGTGGTCAGGTGGCCTCATCTGAGGGGTGAGGATGGAAGCTGGGGAGCCAACTCTGTGTGTGAGTTCTGAGAAGAGAGGTGGTGCAAGTGTGTTCTCGGGTGCAGCAGCCACTCAGGTTTCCTAACGAAACGAGGAAAAAAAAATCTTCAAACTGAAAATCTGTTCTCAAGTCAATGAGAAAGGTGACAGGTGATACATTCCTAGCCTCCCTGTCGATTATCCACTGTGTTATGAGGACTGTATGTGGAAACAACTGCAGATAAAAGTGTCTCAATTAAGACTTTAATTTAGATTTAATAAGAGTTATTATATGCTAATAAAAGATCAATTAGCAGTTAAATAGCCATTGATCCAGGTACAATAAGTACGTCAGAAAGCCATCAAGTTGTCGCTGAAGAACTGGAGATTACAAGAGCAACATGTGAGCAATTAGATCCTCAATATATTCAGGATATAATGAATGTCAATGCATTTAATTGCTCTTTAACAAGGAAGCGTAATGTAAAGTCTCAAGCCTATTAACTTGCATACCTGTTCACCGTTCTTCAAAGGGCTCGTTTATTCATCGATGCGTTCGACAAGTGATTAAGCACACAGCAGCTAAAGTGAGAGAAACAGCAGTATTAGCTATCGCCCCACCTGCAATGAACTTAGAATTGAGTAGTGAAATAGAATTCGGTGAAACAGAAAGAAACGACAAAGGACAAGGTAGGAAGGAGTACCGTGTTTTCCAAATGTCTTCTGATTAGGCTTTCAACTGGGGCCATTGTTAACTGAAAATTCTCTCATGACAAGAACAACTTTGTATTTGTTGGGAACCATGATAGAGGGGATGCTTGTTACTACGTCACAATATAGAAAAATCTGACTGATACAACAAATAGAAGGGGAGTTGGCAAAGTCTCTAAGGGTGTGTGTTCTGGTGATACAACTGGAAAAGCTAATGCTCTCTTTGCTCTTCCTGGATAATGGGCGGGGAGGATACACAGTGGCTTTTTACCACGAGTGGGACCTTTCCAGGAACCTCAAGGTCATATTAATTACCCAAAAGGCAATCTGTGTCTCGTTAACTCTTTCTTGGTGAAAGGTGGAGCTGCTACAGGACTCAGTGGTTGGACAAGTAGCAGGTCTTGTTTTATGTGCTATGACCTAACAGGCCCCAAATCTGCACTTGGTCAGTCTCCTTAGCCTTGGTGTCAATGTGGGGAATTAAATGGACTTAAAGTGTTTCATCTTTAAGTCAATCAGGAACTTGGAGAAGAGATATACTACAGATTCTCTCTCTCTCTCTCTCTCTCTCTCTCTTTCTCTCTCTCTCTCTCTCTCTCTCTGTGTGTGTGTGTGTGTAGAAGATTCTTCTGGTCCTTCTCCTGACATGGGAAAGAAAACCTCAGAAGCTTGGAAATCAGGCCACATACCAAGATGGAGTTCAAAGTGCAATTGGAAAAGAAATAAAACATTAAAAACAAAACAAAACAAAACAAAACAAAAAAAACAAAACAAAAAACATGTGCTTGAAAACTTAAAAAAAAAAAAACAAAACAAAACAAAAAACAAAACAAAACAAAACAAAAAACCCTAAACAAAATACTTTGAAGATGGCCTTCAACTATTTCTAAACCACAGCCATTCTCTATGCCAGTTTGGATTTGATTCAGTGAGTTTTTGAGCACAATCAAACACTAGCTAGACTGTTTTCAGAAAGGAAGCAGAGGTACGCACTGTGTGAACACTCATTGTGTGGGGCTGTGGGAAGAGGCAGCTCACGGCCATGCGTGTGGAAGGAGGCCCATAGTAAGTACCCGGACGAAAAATGGAGGTGCACAGGCCCAGCTCAGCGCTGGCCTAGGCCGAGAGACTGTGAGCAGTAAAGGCCTCCTTGAGCTCCAAATCTTATTTTGTCACGTGTGTGAAAGGGTTAAAGTCCTGCCCAGAATTAACTATTCAACAGTTAAGCTGCCTCCCCGCTTTTGGCAATATGAAGGAAAATGAAAAGTAAAAAAACTAGGGTGAAGAAAACTTTGTGCTTGCTTCTTTGCTCAGGCGTTCCCTTCCCCCAGAGGAGTCTGGGCGGGGAGCAAGCAGGACATCACTGAATAAATTGATCCCAGCCATAGGACTCAAGGGGAGCTTCTGTTAGCGCCCATCACATAGACCATGGGCTTAAACAGAGCAGAACAGCGATTTGTACAGCAAGCACTTAAAAAGCATCTTTTACTCTCCACCGCCACATCTAACAGCCCTCCCCAGAGCAGACACCGCAGCATTCTGAGAGGGAAAGGAAATATCCTTCCTAAGCGCACCAAGCGCGACAAAAGCCAAGTTAAGAAGGTTAGCGACTTAGTTGTCTCAGCGACATGTCATCAAGTTGAGATGAGTAGGAAACACCGATAACAGGAGGGAGAGGGAAACATCAAAAGCCACAAAGAAGAACAAGCCGGGGTGCCTAGCAAAGCAAAGCAAAGCCCCTTTCTCTTGCTGTTTCATTAAGAGAAACTTAACTTTTAAACAGCCACTCAGGAAAGCCGCAGAAGGCGGAATCTGCTTCTGTGTAACCTGCGTCCTCGGCTTGTGTTAAGGAACTGTGTTGTCAGCATTTCCTGTGTGGCACCCTGTTCAAAAGCAAAACTGTTAGGGATGTATGTATAATTCCACGGAGGAACAAAAATAGCGTCATGTCAAGACGGGATTTGGTGTTTCAAAAACGTTTTATTGGAAATTAGTGGCATGGGCTAAAAGCACAGATGTACCTTATAAAACGCTTCGTAATGTCGTTGCACAAAATGAGACAAATGGACACGCTAGAGTCTGGTTTTTCTCTGCTCTCATAATGTTCAGGATGTCATTGATGTTTGGTTTCTAGGAAAGAAGTTTCTGAGTGTGCGAAGGTGAGGTCTGGACTCTCAGACAGGATTGCAAAGTCGTGCCAGGCCAGGACCCGCAAGAAGGCCAGTTAAGAAGTGAAGGTCACACAGGGGAAGAGGCAGGCAAGCCTGGAGGGGACCAACAAATTTATCACACATCAAAGTTATTAGGAAAAAAATAAGGATCTCTTTTCTTTTGTGTGTATGAGTGTTTTACCTGTATGTATGTCTGTGTACACCTACCCGCCTGGCGCTTGCTGAGTCAGAAGAGGGCATTGTATCACTTAGAACTGGAGTTACAGACAGCTATGGGCTGGTAGCTGAACTTGGGTCTCCTGCAAGACAGCGGGTACTCTTTTAACGGCAGAGCCATCTCTTTGGCCCCCTAGACGATGCTTTTTGTGCTGAGTTTTCATGCACCCAGGTAGCGTTTCCAAATCCCCGTACTTGCAGCCATGCACAGAAGGAGTTGGTTTTGTGCCCCCCCCCTCCACCCCGCCCCCAGGGCCATTCCTTTTTCTGTGACAGCTCTTCTCCAGCCGACCTTCCCCTTCCAGGGCCAGAGATTCTTAGACTACAATCTTTAACCAGCCAAGGCAGCTTTAGCTGGGAAGTCATTAGAGCGGCCCCCTCCCTCAGGCGTGTCCCAGCAAGCTGTGCTACAGAGAGGCCTCCTCAACATCCTGAGAAAACTCGGAAGGGAGCAGCTCCAAGCTAAGGATCCAGTGTCCCTTCAGCTCTCCTGTTCCCATCCGTTGACTCACGCCCACATCCCCTCATTTATCCATTTTTCGCCAACTGTTTGTAGGCCGATCATACTGCAGACTGGCTTAGGGATGGAGACACGACCAGAGCACAGCAGGTGCACCCGGCGAACAGATGGCTTGGAGAGTCCTGCCTGTCCTCTGGTTGCCTGCTTGGTTATACTTGTCAGATGTCCCATGTCCCCCCTCCCCGGCAAGGACTTCTTCCTCCTTAAAGTGTAACATTTATTTCACATTTTATCCAAAAAAGTGGGCATGAGAGAAACTGTTGTGCTTCAATGAATCCGAAAGATGAGCAAAGGTTCTGGAAAACACGACAGGCGTTTGGGAGTGTAAGCGTATGGATAGAGTTCAGGACTAAGGGGTGTGGCAGCTTGCTCCTAAATGGCTCCAGCGCGGCACTCTCCCACCGTGCATGTGTTTATGTAGCTGTCGCCTAGACCGACAATGTGCTATGTGACTTACTTTGGTCCAAGGGGCATTGATCAGCGTCCTTAAAGCAAGCAGCAACTTAGTGAACGCTTATGCATTTGGACGTGCTGTCTTGGTTGTAGCCTCTGCCTCGTGTGTGGGCCAGTTTTGCCTGGTCTCCTTGAAGGTGCAGGCTGAAGAGCGGCTCAGCCAATCTCACCATTCTGGCACCGCTGAGCACCAGCAGGACCTTCCCTTTCTAAATGCAGCCCTGTGAGTTAGTACAGGTGAGACCAGCCAAGAGCTGCCAGCCAGCCCATAGAGTTGTGAAGTCACCCAGCGTTGGTGTTATAGTCTTTGGGTTGGTTCTGCTACCGTGCATACCTGACACTGGAGAGGATTCAAAGGGGTTTTTGGGAGGAGGGTGATCTGTGTTCCAGGGACTATAGAGTGAAGTTAAGCTTACGTAATCCTTTGCTCAGAAAGCTGGGCCAGCTGATGAAATGGTCTCACTGTCTATCCATTTCAAATAACAATATTGTTGAGTGAGAACCATCCTGGACTGGCCCATATATTTAGACAGCTGCCAGGTTGATTGTATTTAGACACCTAGGGGATTAGTAACGCAGACTTTTCACTGTGTTTATGAGTATGTTTCTGGAGATAACCACAACACAGGTCACGACTGAAGGAGAAAGTTGAGCCCTAAATGTGGGGACACCATGTAATAGCTGGGCAGAAGTTTGAGTTGGGCTTAGTACACAACATTTTAAAACATCTTACCTGGGGTCACACCATGGCTGTTGTCATGTGATAGCTAGCTCTCCAGAGCCAGGTGGCCTAAGGTCTGGGGAGGCTGATACTAGTTGTCAGTGGTCAAGTCTGTGACACTTGAACAGTCTGCCTCTGCCCCACGTGACCGCTCATCTTCCTTGCCAGCCTTGGCTTCTTTGCATGGCAATCTCAGAATTTGTATCAAAATAAAATATGAAAAGGGGCTGGAAATATAACTCAGGAACAGAACACATGCCTAGGGTGTGTGAGGCCCTAACCCCCAGTACCCCAAGGGCAGAAAACCATGAAAAGAAAAAAAAAAATTAAAAAGAGAACAAATATTTCCCAAATTCTATAGCCTAGTAGTCTAATAATTTTAAACAAAAATCATTTTAGGTGGCTCTTTCTGTGCGTGTTCATATGCAAACATGTACATGCATGTGTGTGTGAGCCTTGGGGCCAGAAGTCAACCTCAAATGCCCTTCCTTATGAGTGATCCGTGTTTGTTGGTTTATTTATTTATTGATTGATTGATTGAGATGGGTTGTTTCACTAGGACCTGGAGATTGCAGATTAGATTAGGCCTGCTAGTCAGTGAACCTCAGGGATCTGCCTACTTCTATCATCCCTGCCTTGGGGGTACAGTAGTGCACCCCATTCTACCCAGCTTTTTTGTTAAGACAGGGTTTCTCTGTGTAGCCTTGGCTGTCCTGGACTCACTTTGTACACCAGGCTGGCCTCGAACTCACAGCGATCCGCCTGCCTCTGCCTTCTGAGTGCTGGGATTAAAGGTGTGCACCACCACTGCCCGGCCTATGCCTAGCTTTTTACGTGGCTGCTGCGGTTCACTAAGGTCCTCACACTTATGGGGAAAGCTCTTTATGACCGAGATACGGATAGCTCCTCCCTCCCCCAGTACCTCTTTAAATATGTGACTGGAATGAAACATGCAGAATAACTTTGTATAAACTGGGTCTTACTCTACACTTTTAGAAAAGTGAAAAAAAGAAAAAAAGCACTAAACTGATTTTTTTTTTCTAGAAGAATAGAAGGAAAAGAAACTAAGGAGAAACCAAAGGAATTATGAAACTTCAGATAATGTGTTTTTACTGAAGCGATATTAGATCCTAAACGTTCTCCCTAAGGTTACAAAAAAAGATTATATAAAATTAAGAAAGCTAGAGTTTTTTTAAAAAAAGATTCACATTTAATTTTAGACATATTGATCGACTCTGTGCTGTGAAAGATAAGGAAATTAAAACTTTTAATCTTCCTCTTACCTCATTTCCCACTCTCCTCATCTTTTGAGTTTTTAGTAATGCCTAAAAATGTCATAGTATAAATTATTTCTATTTGATAGTTATAATTCTATAATTACCTTGGTTTAGTCTCATACCTATCACTAAATGAATTTTCTACCTTGTAACTATCCCTGGCCTGCACTTCCTGTCTTTTTGAATCATTTATCTTGTTAACATTGTGATTTGGTTTTGCTCTTCTGGGTTTCTTGCACAGTTAAGGTGAACTCACTGGGCACCCTCTCAGTTCCCACAGCCTGCAGAGTTCTGTTGGTTGGTGTCAAGTTGTGCTATCTGGGTAAATAAGTTTAAGACTCTGGCCTTTGAAGTTTGCGCTGTGGCCTGTCACACAGCTCCTCTGTCCATTTTTCTGACAGAAAGAGCCGGTGGCACTGTAAGCTCCATGAGTTTAGTATCGAAAGGTTTGTTATTTTTATATATCTGCATTTATCCCTTAAAATTGACCATTTTTTGTTTTTACTTTATTGATTAAAAAAAAAGACATATTTATTATTATGTATACAATAACTTTGTCTGCACATACACCTGCAGGCCAGAAGAAGGCATCAGATCACATTATAGATGGTTGTGACCCACCATGTGGTTGCTGGGAGTTGAACTCAGGAACCTCCAGAAGATCAGTCAGTGCTCTTAACCTCTGTGCCATCTCTCCAGCCCTTTTATTTTATTTATTGAAAACAATTTTATAGAATATATTTTGGTCACGCTTCCTCCTTCTCCTAAGTACTTTCTATCTAGGTTCATGACAGATGACTTTCTAAAATGATACTTGAACAATCCTTTCATTTCCAATAATTCTTTGGTTCTCAGCAATGAAAGGGAGACTTGTTGATAATTCCCATACTGGAATGTTCCAGCACACTTTTATTATAACGAGAATTTTCTTGCGCTATATCACTAGCTGTGTTTCTATTCTGTTTCCAGGCTTTCTCCAGAGGTAATTCCGACGTAGGCACGTGACACTTCACATCAATTACCTTCTAAGAGTCTTCAAAACCCGTCTTTCCTTTCTAAGGTTCATAGTGAAGAAACCTAAGCTGGGCCTGTACTTGTGTGAGCTTTTAATTTCAGCTGATTGGGAGGCTGAGGGAGGGGGATCACAAGGTCAAGGCCTGCCTAGGCCACAGGGGAGTTAGAGCCTGGGCTGCTTAATGAGAAGTCTGGTTTACAGAGCCAAAGTGAAATAGAGGGCTGAGATATAATGCAGTGCTGGCATGCTTGTCTAGCATGCAGGAGGTCCTAGGCTTAATGGAGAGAGAGAGAGAGAGAGAGAGAGAGAGAGAGAGAGAGAGAGAGAGAGAGAGAGAGAGAGAGAGAGAGAGAGAGAGAGAGAGAGAGAGAGACTGACTCTGTAGCAGTTCCTCTGATGGATGGAGGGGAGGAGACCAAAGGGGGAAACCAGAGATTCAAAACTGCAACCAGCACTGTGTTAATTACTGAACAGATTTGCAGTTCAACTGGACAGGAATCTTGGATCTCATGTAGGTGTTATGAAAATCCTTTGCTTTTTGATTCAGTGGCAAGAAACCACTTATGCTTATATTTCTGTGTTTGGTGTATGTGCATACGTGTGTGTGTGTCCATATACATATATTGACTTCTTCGATCACTCTTTTCTTTTCTCTCTTTCCTCCTCCTCCTCTTCTTCCTCCTCCTCCTACTTTTTTGGAGACAGGGTTTCTCTGTGTAGCCTTGGCTGTCCTGGACTCACTTTCTACACCAGGCTGGCGATCCACCTGCCTCTGCCTCCTGAGTGCTGGGATTAAAGGCATGCGCCACCATGCCCAGCCCTCTTCAATCACTCTTGACCTTAATTTTTTTAAATGTAAATTTAAACTTTTAAAAGAAAGAATTTCATACATGCATGCAATGTATTTAGATTATATTTCCCCTCTGTTTCTTGCCCTAATTTCTTCTGGCTCCACACCCAAACCTCATGTCTTTGTCTTCTTCCTCTTCCTCTTCTTCCTCTCCTCCTCCTCCTCCTCCTTTTTTAGAGCCTACTGAGTCTAATTTGCTGCCTGCATGTTCATGAGTGTGGGGCCATCCACTGAAGCATGCCTATTTAGCTTTTGAGGCATGGTCTAACTGAACCCAGAGCTTACTGGTTGGGCAGAAGGGCTGGCCCATGAGCTCCAGAGGGTAGCCTGCCTCTGTCTCCCCAGCACTGGGTTACAGGTTCATATTCTGTGTCTGCCTTTTAAGTAGGTACCAAGGATAATAATTCATATCTTCCGGCTTTCATGGTAAGCTTTTGACCAACTGGACCATCTCTCCAGGCTCCAAGAAACCATTTCTAAGAGGACCTTGCTAAGGCAGTTGCTAGGGGCTCTAGAGGGAAATGTTCCTGAACAGCTAATGTTGGGAACTGAGGAGCGTCAAGGAACCCATATTCTGAGATCTGGCTTGTGTACTACCTCTAGTTAGAAGGGAAAACTAAGTGTGCATCGCAGGCTGGGCTATAGGCTGGAGTGAGATTTACCACCTCTGTTGAAAGAGGAAGGGCAGTGGCCAATCACTCTCTGAAGCACACCAACGTCTGCCTGCCGACAGCCATACGCATACTTACACACTGAATGACACTCGGAGTTAGAAGACACTGGCTGGACCATGAACCACACTCTCTAGTTGAGGAACAAACAACGCAAAGATCAACTCAGGAAGGATAACGCCGTGAAGGTTCTGCTCTCACTGGAAGGCATCAACCAGAAAAGCCAGGGGGGAGATAAGCAACATGGTGCTGAGATGGGCTTTGCTCTTGCACTCAACTGAGAGACTGTAGAGAGTGAGCCAGGGCTTCTGTACCCAACTTCCTTTCCTTCACATTTACACTTCCCTTATTTCATATATAATTTCAACTTGTACACTGGCTCTGTCCTGTTCTGTTCTCTGTCCTTTTTCATTTTAACTACTTTATGTTTTGGAGATTGGCTTTTTTGTGGGGTTCACCCTGCGTCTGCCTCCTGAGTAATGGGGTTGTTTTGGGTTTTCTGATATCTTTACCTCTCTCTCTTTTTGTCCTGTCTTTATCTTCATCTCTAGGGTCATTTCTGCTATTTCATCTATTTTTCCTCTGCAGTTCTAATACTTTGTTTCTTTTCTTTTCTTTTTTCTTTCTTTTTTGTTTTGTTTTGTTTTGTTTTCTTTTTAAGACAAGGTTCCTCCATGTAACAGCTCTGGCTGTCCTGGAACTTGCTCTGTAATCCAGGCTGCCTTTGAACTCATAGAGATCCACCCGCCTCTCCCTCCCCAGTACTGGGATTAAAGGCGAGTGCCACCACTGCCAGGCTATTTTCTTTTCATTCTTATATTTTTGTAATCAGTATTTTAGTATACATTACACTGGCCTTGTTCCTTTGTTTCCCCCAAATAATTGGGTGAAGGGAATTGTTTTTAATTGGCAATTCCTATGTTTTAGCAGAAATCTTATCCAGCAGTCTTACTGTTTGCGCTGTTAGTATCTATCTAGTTTGCTGTTAGCCTTCTAGCAGAATGGTGCTGAAGGTCATGGACCATGTGGGATGAGAGCTTAGAAACGGAGCCACATGCTTAGTCTAGAAGGGATGAAAGAAACCCTAACCCTGCTGCCACTGAGCTCCAGTTCACTACTAAAATCACCTCAACTGAAAGGACATGGGTGATTAGACTATAATCCCACCAGTTACCTTAATCTCAGATGCCCAAGACTCAATGCAGAATTCCAAGAAAACAAGAAAAATAAAGGCAACATGACTCCTCAAAATGATTTATTCCACAGTAAGATTCCAATGACAATGAAGCAGATGAGATCCCAGACAAAGAAGTCTGAAGAGTGATCATGAGGATGTTAAACACAGGGCTAGAAAGACGGCTCAGCACTTCAGAATGTGTGCTGATTTTGCAGAGGATCTGAGCTTCGTTCCCAGTGCCCATCTCAGAAAAATCACAACTGCTTGCAACTCTGCTCTAAGGGATCCAATACCTCTGGCCTCCCTCTTCAGGCACCTACATTAGTGTGTGCTACCCACACACAAACACATTAGTCACATGATTCAAAAAAAAATGCTCAATAAAACCAAAGCAGACACACACTGATGAATGAATCAAAAGATAATACAGACAATCAAATGAAATAATGAAGCCAGTACAGTATTTAAAAGTGGAATTCAGTAAAGAGATTAAAAATTCTGGAAAAAAAAACCCAACCCAAATAGTAATTATGGAATTGAAAAGTACAATGAATAACAAATAAAAAAAGCTTCACCAATAGAATGAATCAAGTAGAAGGCATAATAGTAGGGCCTGAAGACATGGCAGAGAACAATAAAGAGAACAATAAAGAAAGTGCAAAAAGAATATATGAGACGCACACAATTACGAGACCAAATTGATGAATCAGGGATATAAAAGGAGAAGAGATACAAGTTAAAGGCATAGAAAATATATTCAATAAGCCATAGCAGAAAAACTCCAAATCTATTTTTAAAATGGCCACCCATAAGCAGGAGTCATCTAGAATATCAGCCAGAGAAGAACCATAAAATAACTCTGTCCTATTGTATTGCTGCTTAAACACTGAGATACGGAACAAAGGGCACTGAAAGCCACAGGAGAGAATGCCGCGTCGCATATAAGGCAACTGAATTAAACAATACATTAACAGTTTTCATCATGACCTAATGGGTTATATTTCAAGGATGCAGGATGTTTCAATAGATGCACATCGATAAGGGTAATATATAATATAAGATGATTTTGATGGGTAGTGTTGTCAGCTTGGTAGAGTCTAGAGTCACCTGGGAGATGGGTCCCTGAGCAGGCCTGTGTGAGGTTATTTTGATCATGTTAATTGATGTGGGAAAGCACATCTTCCTGTATGATATAAAATAAAACAAGCACACTGAATCTAGCACATATCCATCTCTCTGTGTCTTGTTCATGCCATGTACCCAGCTGCTTCAAGCTTCTGCCTTGACTTCCCTTTTGTGGTGAACTGCACCTTCGAACTTGAGCCAGAATAAAATCCTTTCTCCCTTAAGTTGTATGTGGCAGAGGATTTTTATTATGGCAACAGGGGAAAAACTCATAAGAGCATCTCAATGGCACATAAAAGGTCTTTGTTAAAGTCTAACATCTCTTCATGATAAAAGCTGTGAAGAAATTAGGAATAGAAGGAACATATCTCACTGTAATGAAACTATGCAGGAAACCCACAGCAAACACTGAACCAGATGGGGAAGTGTTCAAAGCAATTCCACTATCATCAGAGATGAAACAAGGGTTTTCTCTTTCTCCATCCTCATTTTTATATAGTCCTTGAAGTCCTAACTAGAGCAATAAGACAAGAGAAAAAAAATTAAAGGATTCAAATAGGACAGAAAGAAGCCAAATTGACCTTATTTGTAGATGATAAGATCCTACGTGTAAAACACCCCAAAGAACACTGCACATAATGGATAAACATTTTCTGCAAACATCAGGATACATCAATATACAAAGTCATTAGCTTTCCTACAAATGAATAACAAACATGTTACAAATTAGGAAAATAATCTCACTCAAAGTAGTTAAAACAATAAACAAACAAACAAACAAACAAACAAACTCCTTAGGCCAAAATCCAACGTGGTGAAAGATCTGTCCAGTGAGAAATTTAAAACACTGAGGGGAAAAAAATTGAAGATATTAGAAAATAGAAGACTTCCCATTCTCATGGATTGACAGAATTAATATGACAATGACTATATTATAAAAAGCAATCTACAGATGTAATGAAATCTTCATCAAAATTTCAGTGACAGGAATAGAAAAGAGCAATCTTAAAATTCACGTGAAAACACAAGGTATCCTGGATAGCCAAAGCAACCATGAGCAAAAACCAAAAAACAAACAGGCAAAAATGACACTGAAGTATCACCTAACTTCAAATTATGCTACAGAGCCATATTAACAAAGACCACATAGCATAGGCACCAAAACAGACGTGTAGACCAATAGAATAGGATAAATGACCCAGAGTTAAACCTACACAGCCATATAGGTTATACAAAGCTATGTAACTTGATTTTCTTGGACAAAATATATATTGGATAAAATATACTGTCCTCAACAAATGATGTCGGGAAAGCTGGAAATCCACTTGTAGAAGAATAAAACTAGATCCCTATCTCTCACTAAATGCTAAAATGAATTCCAGGTGGACCAAAGACCTTAATGTGAGGCCTCAAAACTGTAGTTGGTAGAGGAAATATAGGAAAAATGCCAAGGTACAAAGGCCCAGGTGGTGGTGTCTGTCTCTAACCCCAGATCTCAGGAAGCTATGGTAGTAGAATCAAATGTTCAAAGGCTACATAGAGGGTCAGGGCCGGCCAGCCAGCCAGCCAGCCAGCCAGCCAACCAACCAGTCAACCAACCCACCAACCCAGCCACCAAACAACCCAGCCACCAAACAACCCAGCCACCAAACAAATAAAGGAAACAAGATGTAGGCTTGGGGAAGAACGCGTTGAAAAAAATTTCAATAGCCCTGGAAATAAAACTAAGAATTGACACATGAGGTTGCATGAAATTATAAAGTTTTCGTACAACAAGGGAAACAACTGAGTAGTGAGGACACCTACAGGATGAAATAACACTTCTCTAAAATAACCCTGCCCAAGGATTAGTACCCAGAGCATACAAAGAACTAAAAAAAAAAAAAAAAAAAAAAGAAAGAAAAGAAAAGAAATATCAAAACAATAACAGTATTAACATCCCAAAGCTGCAAATAATCTAATTAATAGATGGGCTAATGAAATGAATAGATAGTTCTTAAAAGATGAAGTACAAATGTGAAATAAACATATAAAGATATCGAACAGTCTTAGCCATCATAGGCCTGTACATTAAACCCTAGTGAAACTTTTTTTTTTTTTTAAACAAAGTCATAAGCTATCATTAAGAAAACAAATGCAAAAACTGCTGGTAAAGATGTGGGAAAATAGGAACCATTATATGCTGCTGATGGGGAAGGTAAATTAGCCCAGCAACTCTGCAGGCTCCTCAACACACACACACACACACACACACACACACACACACACACACACACACACAAACAAACATAGGATAATGATATGACCCATCTGGCCCAGCTCTATCAGTCTTGAGTATATACCTGAAGGAATCCAGGTCAATGTGCCAGAGAGATCCTTGCACATCCATGTTTATTGCTGCACTATTCACAATAGTCAAGTTACAAAAGAGGCCTAGGTGTCCATCAATGGATGAATGATAAAGGAGATAAACACACACACACACACTAACACACACACACACACTAACACACACTGACACACTCACACTGACACACACATACACACTGAAACACACATGCACACACACACCAGCACACACATACTGACACACACGTACACACACGCACTGACACACTCATGCACTGAAACACACACACTGACACACATGCACTGAAATATACACACTCACACACACACACTCTCTTTCACAGTATAAAGTGGAGTTTTACTCAGCTGTAAAGAAGGAAAGCTTGCCATTTGCTGCTATAACTGGAGAGTCTCACACCAAGTGAAGTAGGCAGGTACAGAAAGGCAAATATCACACAGGTTTCCTCTCACTTGTGGGTCCTAGTTTTTAGATACATAAGATCATTTATATGTATAATGTATCTTCATAAATATAAATGACATGCTATAAATATTTGGCATGATAATAAAAGTGTTGCTTGCTGGGGCAAGGAAGGAGTCTTGTGGGAGGAGAGGAAGAGGGGGGCATTTAAGATGAATATTGTCAAAGGACATGATGAACTTTAATGAAAATATTTATGAAACCCATAACTATACACCCTAAGTTTACTTTTATACAGAAGAACAAGAAACAAACCCCACAAATTAATGACAATTATAAAGCAACATTAAAGCAATAAATACTCCTTAACCTGTGTTGAATTTCACAGCTGAGTTGAGAGTCAAGATTTTCATACAGATAAATCTATCTCATTTGAGATAGGTAACATTTAATTTTCCCAATGAATAAAATGATGGTCAGAAATCTTTTTTTTTTTTTTTTTGGTTTTCCGAGACAGGGTTTCTCTGTGTAGCCTTAGCTGTCCGAGACTCACATTGTAGACCAGGCTGGCCTCGAACTCACAGGGATCCACCTGCCTCTGCCTCCTGATTGCTGGGATTAAAGGCATGCGCCACAACTGCCCGGCCAGAAATCTTAAGTTACCTTAGAGTTCAAGGTCGCACAAATACGCAATCCTGAGTTGTGCCGCTGGAGAGATGGCCTGGTTGGTACACACAGCTGCAGGCTTTGCCTTTTCCAAACCTACTTTATTTGAGGTTCTTTAATGTGTATACCTCCTTTCCAACCCACCTACCCCAGATGGGAGAGAAAAGAAGTTAATTGGAACAGGAGAATGAGACCTTGTTGAATTCAGTTCCTGGGAGCGATTCCCCTGGCACAGGCAGCAGGATTTCAGCAGACCAGCAATTCCACCAAAGTTGCTGCTGGAACCTGAAACAGCTGGAACAGTACGTGGAACCCAGGGCCCGGAAGCATTCCCTGGAGTGGTTCTCTCTAGGAGCATCTAGAAGTGGAGTGATGAACAGCCAAACAATACCTAAAAGCCCCACCTTCTGTTGTGGGTGTGTGTGTGTGTGCGCGCGCGCGCACACACACACACACACACACACACACACACACACACACACACACACACACACACATCCTCTCAGAAACTGTACTAGAATGTTTTTCAGCTGGCAAAAACCAGGCCCCCCACTAAGTGCTTCGACTTCTAAGTGAATAAACATCACCTGTTCGCTCACAAGTCTGTTCCCCATCTCACACTTGGGATCAAAACAAAAATATGTTTACATCCACTACACACAACTGTACAAGATGTATGGCACACACGTACATGCACACACACAAAGACATACCACCCAGAGTCCTGCTAACAGGGCAGACTTGTTGCTCTGTAGCAATGCTGCCCTCCATTACTCTCCAAGGGAAAGCCATGTGCTGTCCGCTGGAGCAGAGAAAGCAGCTTTTCCAGTTAAATACCGAAAGAGCGACAGCTCCTTCAGGGGACAGGTTCCCTTCAAACATTAAAAACATTGCCATCTTTTAGTTTGGATTTCTGGAGGGAAACTTGAATAGAAATTTAGTGATGGGAGTCTTAGGCGAGGCTAGACCTGGCCTTACTCCAGGCACCTTTCATCCTCCATCCAATGGTCAGCTTGGGTGACGTGCCTATCTTAGTAACGGCAGAAGAGCGCAAAAACACGCCCGGTGTTTTTGCCTATGCCATGTTTGCTGATACGTGATTGGCCGAGGAAAGTCACATGGTTGGATTCATGCTCTTCCAGTAGGCATTTAGGTGACGAAGGGAAGGGCATAAATTCAAGGGGAGGTGACAAATATAATCGACCCTAGGAGCTAGAAAAATAATTTAAAGGTAGAGGGGAAGAGTAGCAGGCCCCTCTTGAGAACTAACGTCATGAAATTGAGAATGTTTCATCTTGCTGGAGATGTTAGCTCTGCGGAGCCAGAGCCAGACTCTGAGTAGCTCGGGAGCCCTCCTAGCCGAGGGGCTGGCATCCAGCGGGGACAGAATTGTGGTCTCTCATAAGTCAGTCCCTGTGTCTTAATCCCTGTTTACCTCAAACCTTACTTTGTTCTACATAAAAGCAAGGGTCATCCCCGTCCGTTTCTTTGCTGATCTTCTGGTACTTAATTCGGTGTTTGGCCAGCTAGGTTAGTCAGAGTTGGTGAGCTGCAGGTTCAGTGAGAGATCTTGCCTTAGTACATGAAGTGGAAGACACTTGATGTCAACTTTGTGGTTTTTTTTTTAAACACACATGCACACACGCTTGCACACTTCTGTACACGCACAAGTACATGCCTGCTTCCATACATGGTCATTCATATCTACATAAGCACGCAAGGATTCGTGTACCCACTGCATACCTATAAAATGAAAAAGAAAGAAAGCAAACAAGAAAAAAATATAACAAAAACTTGGAAAAATTGGATTTAGTTAAGTTGAAGCTGAACCCAGGATCCAGATTAAACAAGATCTAGATTAAATGATTGAACGGGGGTTAATCTGGATTATGTGTCTTCACTCTCAGACAGGAGCCCTCACAATTTGCTGAGCTCAATCATCGTTAACCCTGGAGAAATTGCGGGAACGTTGGTTGGCAGCTGTGGCCGGGGAAGGATTCACTGAAGGGTTAAAGCCAGAAAAAGGACAAGGAACGCTCTTTAAGACTGAAGAAAGAAACACCCGGGAACATCTTTCTACAAGCCAGACTGGCTGCCACCAGCTGGCTGCCCTGCAGACACTGAAATTGCGAGGCTCAGCATGGAAGCGGACACACCCACTCCCAGGTCTGTGGGAGGCCCCAAGAAGCCATGCTTTGTAATTACCTCCCAACTGAGTCTTTGTGCACTTAGAGGGCTGGTGGAGCAGAAGCTGCTGCAGCCTCTCCTGGATTAATTTGAAATGGCCCCAAGTTATATTATTTTATGGATGTAAAGACATAATGTCAGTTAAATCAATATTTAGGCTCTGAGGTTTTTTATTTTTTTCCTTTTCTGTGCACCATAGTGGTGATGATGGTGAAGTTATAAGGTCATACTCTCATTTGACTTTTAACTGCCGCTGGTGGTGATGCAACCTCACTACAATTTTGGAGAGAAAAAGGATGGTATGTATGAGCGCTGTAAGCGCGCATGGCCTTCTGGGTGAGCGGGAACCTTCCCATGAGGGTGAGCTAACATGAAGGCACACCCACGTTTCAGGAGCAGAGGGAAGGGGTCATAACACTGCCAAGCAAAAGGGCTCTGTGCTGGTCTTGGTACTTTTGAGTGAATTTAAGAAGCAAACTTACCTGAAGTTGGAAAATTACAGAATTTGAGATACCAACTGGGAAAGGCATGTGGAAGAAACCCCAGCTTTTATCTGATTTTTCTATGTCCAGTGTTTTTTTTCTGGACCTAGGAAACATTGGAGCCGTCAGTGAGGATAAGGTGGAGCTATTGGGCCAATTATTCAGACATGGGTTAACGTCCACAGCATGTTAGGGTGCATGAGAAGGCCCCTTCCTTGGTCACAGGGCAGGGATAGAGCACCATTAAAGTGTCATTCAAACTTGTCAGAATCAGTGTTGGTGTTAGAGCGGAAACCTGTTAAATCACTGTTGGCAGTATCGAGTTCTTCAAGTTTGATTTAAGTCATCTTCCTGATAGTCATTCTTCTGTAATAAGTCGATACGGAAGATTGGGCAGTTTGACTAATGGGCAGCTGCTGGGCTGTCTCTTGCTTCCTGAGCTCTCTGAAGCAAGGGGATCACCACACAGACGGCCACATTACCCATGTGCCCGCACCAGCTGCCTTTAAACCCCACAGATGCCTTGAGAGAATTCTCCGGAAGGTTGCAGCTGGTTTCCCGGGCCACCAACAGTAGGTTCCAGCGCACCTGTGCCAGGTTTGGAACCAATGCGCAGCAAGTTTTGTTTTGTTTTCTTCTTCCTATTACAAGCCTCTATAAACCATTCCCCACTCAGCCACGAGGGGCGCACTTCCTGTGGGGGAGGGACAACTATGAATAAGAAGGCCGTGATTGGTTCAAAGCACAATAACTCTGATTGGGTAAGATAAAAGGCATTTTGTCCATATGGCTGTAATTGATCCAAATACCCCTTTTGTTTACTTCTTTTCTGAGACAAAAGCTCACTGTATGTGCCCAAGCTGGCATGGAACTCGCTATATCGATTGAGGTGGCCTCAAACTCAGAGATCTGCCTTTCTCTAACTCTCGAACACTGTGATTAACGGTGCCCTCTACCATGCCCAGCCCACACGCCTTCTTGAGCTGTTATAAGCAGGCTGGTGCTCAGGCTCACTTAGGCTGGGAGACACTGCCTCCCGGTGCTAGCTCCCCTACCGCTTCAGAGTTTGGTCCAGTAAAGACTTCTCTTGGGGGCGGGGACCCAGAGAGATGGCTCAGCGGTTGAGAACACTCACTGCTCTTCCAAAGGCCCCTGGTTCAACTCCCAGCACCCATATGACAACTCACAACTGTCTGTAACTCCAAGATCTGACACCCTCACACAGACATACATGCAGGCAAAACACCAATACATATAAAGTAAAAATAAATAAATAATTAAAAAAAAAAAAAAAAAAAGACTTCTCTTGGGCCATCCTTCCTTGCCTGCTTTCATTGCTCTTGGCTGCAATGGAATCTCACAGAGACAGGAGAGTGGTGGTGAGCATGTGACAGTGGCAGAGTCGAGGCCTGAACCTGATCATGTAAGTACCATGTAAACCACTGGTGACTTCTGGGTGCCATGGGACACTCTGACAATGACCGGAGTCCCTGTGGGTATCACTGGATTCCAACACTGCTCGGCGCTGTCCCTGCACTTCGTCTTGTTTCCTTCTTGCTGGCCTGCATTTCTCAGCCTGGAGGATCATGCCAGAGACTGCCTTTTTAATAGCGGGAAGCAGTCTTGGCCTTGGAGGCAATCTCAGTGACTGGTGCCCAGTTTCCAGTACTTGGCAATGAGCTCCTGAGCAGTCCGCTGTAGTTGCCCCAAGTTTTAGGGCAAAAGGAGGCAGAGAAGAGAGCCTGCAGGGTGTGGTTGGCCAGAGTTCCAGAGAGCCGTGATATCTCCAAAGCCAAAGCTCTCAGACTGAGAGCACCAGCGGCATTGCTGTTTTCAAGAACTGGAGGTTCTGAGGCCTGAGGCCTACAAGGGGACTGGACACTCCAAGGGCTCAGTGTCTCAGTACATGAGACAGGAACACCGAAATGTTAGACATGCCACTTGCTAGTATTTCTGCTGCCTGCCATTGCTGTATAATGCTGTCCAACACCGAGGGGAAAGAGCCTCTGCAGGCCAGTATTTGAAGAGCTTTTCACCTACGTGTGACTCTATCTGGGTGAAAGCAAACGAACCCTTGAAAAGCTATGAAATAGTAGGAACAGTATTTTAGAATACGTTAATAGTCATCTTTCTATAAAATTTTAAGTGCCTCATGAATATAGGCACCAAGCCAATAGCAGGGTTCCTCTCTAGGGTGTGGGTGGACTCAGAGAGGAGTTTCAGGGTCTCCATAGTGTGCTTTATTTCATTTGATGTTTCTGCCACCATCGCGCGATCATTTAATAGCATTCCAGTGACTGACTGGAAGGGAAGTCAGAAAGACTGGGCAGCTAAAGTGTCAGTTCTTCTTGGGACCTAAGAGAGGTTGTGTGACTACAGTCAGCACGCGTTAACCCCTGCTCAGAAGCCCAAAGAGAAGCTGGTGAGAAGGACGCTGGCTTTGGAAGAAATCCCTGAGCCAGACAAATCCATGGTAAGAATTAACATTGTCCCTGGCCTGATAATCCAGTACAGTGCAGGCAGGGCTGTGGCGATGAGGGCTGCAGCCCATCTGCAGAATGGCAGGGGAGAAAAGGGAGGGATGGCCACGGATCTCTGGTGCATGAAATGTTCAAAAAGGAGCATAAAGCCTGAGCAGTCAGAAATGAAAGCCTGAAAGGTCTCTGCAGCTTATTTTCCTGTCCCGTTTTTTTTTTTTTTTTTTTTTTTTTTTTTCTTTTCTGAAGTCCTACCCCTCTCTACGTGGAGCCACAACCACAGAGACATCCATATACATCAGTAAGACTGGTGCTTGTCAAAGATGCCTGCAGTCAGCCCAAATGTGAGATGGCCTAATCCTCTAATTATAGATGACTCCAGTAGCAACGGGCGCTCCGAGCCCCCAGCCAGGATCACAAGAGACACAACCCTGGCTCCTTCAGGTAAATCCTGTGATTACCCAGCACAGGAGAAGGGCGGGATCTGAAGGGTTCTTTATTAAAGCCCACACGGGCACTGACTTTCTAAAGTCTAGCTTCCCAGGGACCACGTGGGGCCCATTTTCCTTCGCCGTGCAACCCAGACCATGCTGCTCAGCCTCCCAACCGATCTGCAGTGTGAACTGCAATTAATTATGCTCATGTTCAGCACTGAGCTTTACACGCAGTGTAATGTGCTGTGGCCTGTGGCTTTGAATCTAACTCTACCGCTTAGCCAGACGCATACCTTTTTTGAAAAGTTACTTTTTGTGCCTCAGTTTCCCTTATCTGATGATAATACTAGTGCCCACTTAATATTACTGTGTGAATGCTGAGGAGGTTCCCTGTAGGGCCCAGAGAATAGTGCACGCAAAGAGACTCACTCAATAAATGCTAATCATTATTATTTGTTCCTTTAAGCTAGGAGTCCTCAAAGTAGATAAATATATCAACCACTCAGGTATCATCAGTATCTGGGCACTCGGTGACCATTCTCTCAAAGCTTGGAAATGAGAAAAATAAGGCTGCGTTTGAGAACGAAACAACAACAACAAAAAATGTATGTTACAGACTAAAACAGAGCGACCTCAGAGTGAATAAACAGCTCGCAGAGGCAGGGCTCAGCAGAAACCACTCATTACAGACACCCCGCCCCCCCCGCCGCCTCCCCCGCAACCTTTTCAATGAGTTCTGAGTGCCTACTGTTTCTCAGGCACGAGGCTGAGTGTTGTATACAAATGGGGGCCTATTTCTTCCTAGAAATCGCCAACTAGATAGAGGAATAAATAATAAATAAGAACAAACCAACAGACTCACAGGAGAAGCTACATTATGTGCAGTAAAGTAGGGACTGCTGTTCTGGAGGGTGGCCGTACAGTGTCCCATCACATAACCATATTCTGTGCCATTGAGCATTCTCTCGCCGATGGACATCAAGGTTCTTTCAAAAGTTTGATGATCAAAAACAGTTTCTGTTTGCATATTCTGGTTCACAGAGCAAGTTCTGACAAAAAAAAAAAAAATTGAAGTCAAGGCCATTGGAGTCATACATCCTGGATATATGCAATAAGGAAATGTATAAAGAATTTGAAAAAAAAACCCAGAAGCAGAAAGACTTAAATGGTATATACTCACTTATATCTGCATACTAGCCCCAGGGGCATGTCCCACGAAAGCCGTCACTTACCAGAAAACTGGGACAGAGGGGAGGACATCCTATTGGGACTCTAGATGAGAGAAGCATGGGAGAATGGCAAAGTAGAAGGATCCAGAGGGTCCTAGAAACCTACAAGTAGAACATTATGATAGGCAGATTTGGGCTCAGGGGTCCCGCTCAAACTATGGCACCAGCCAAGGACAATACAGGCAGTAAACTTTAACCCCCTACCCAGATCTAGCCAATGGTCAGAACATTCTCCACAGTTGAGTGGAGAGTGGGATATGACTTTCTCACGTACTCTGGTGCCTCACATTTGACCATGTCCCCTGGAGGGGGAGACCTGGTGGCACTCAGAGGAAGGACAGCAGGTTACTGAGAAGAGACTTGATACCCTATGAGCATATACAGGGGGAGGTAATCCCCCTCAGTCACAGTCATAGGGGAGGGGAATAAGGGGAAAAGGGGAGGTAGGGAAGAATGGGAGGACACAAGGGATGGGATAACCATAGAGATGTAACAAGAATAAAAAAAAAAAAAAAAACAAAACCCAATACAGTCAAAGGAAATGGCAGCAATTCCAAGAAACCCTCCTGCCCTCAGCCCAAATTCCAAATTGTTGTTGGTTAAGTTGTAAAACAATGACATTTTGGTTGTGTTTTTATATCTGTGTCAGGGTTAAGTTGGCACTTTAAAGTAATGCATTCTATAAAACAATATTTTCTTATTTTCTAATTTGATAATCTCATACGTTTGTATTCTTTACACCCCTCTCCTGTCTTCAAATTCATAACCTCTTTTTCTATATTTGGTTTTCTCTCTCTCTTTCTCTCCCCCCCCCCAGCCCCCTAAACCTACTTAGTCTAATAGGTGTTGCCTTATTTGCACGTGTTTACGGCTCATCCCTTAGGATTAAGATTGAGGTCAAGAAAAGAAAACCTTAAGCATTGATTGTTCCTCATTTACCGTTCATTGGGTGCTTGTAGCTTTTCCTCTAGGAGTGGGATCTTGGAAGCTTTTCCCGCATCTATGTTGGCTTGCCACTTGGTGTAGTCTTTGCAGGTCTTGTGTAGGCAGCAATATTGCTAAGATTTTCTGACAGTAGCATCTCCATCCTGTTTAGAAGAAATGATCAGGCAGCAGTTGTCCTGGTCCTCAGAACAGTTGCTCTGCTCTGTTTTCTGAGCTGTTACTTGAGCCATGGGTGTATTGTAGATATGAGCACATCGTGGTCACTAGTCTCTGCATCTTGACTGGCTGTGGATCTCTCTACTAGTCTCCACCTGCTGCAAAACAAGTCTTCTTTGTTGAGGGGTGAGAGTAGCACCCACCTAAAGGATACCAATTTAAAAGGCAGATGGAAGCTATATTACTTTGATGATATGGTTTCCTTTAAGGCCCATGACCGTTCCAGTCACATGTTCTTGGCCAGCCTTTAACACCAGTTAACACAAGTTCGCTTCAGGTCCAGTTAGAGAGCTGTTGGTTGCCCCTAGGCGACAAGTGCCACTGTTGCACCTTTGCTAGTTATGTTATTGCTGGTCCTCAGGATTTACAGATGGATAGGATTGTTGATAGCCGTCTCCTCCCTTCCAACACTGTCAGAGTTAGATCTCATGGAAGAGACTTCCGGGTCACAAGCAGCTTGATTTCTCCAAGCGCTGTGACTGAAGCGTGTGATGCCTTTAGTAATAAGGTCTTATGTTTAGGTTCTGGCAGGCAACCAAAAGCAATGGAAAGAGACTGTATTGTTTTGGGTATTTCTTGGACACCTCCTGACCAACATCTTGAAAGGAGCTAATCCCTGCCTGGCACTGGGTTTTGATAGATAGTCTATGGCTCCTGGAGGAAGCATCACCCTGCTATATAGAGTGACTGCATTAAAACTTTATTATTCTCTGTCTCTCTGTCTCTATCTCCCTGTCTCTGTCTCCCTGTCTCTCTGGCTCTGTCTCTCTGTCTCTTTCTGTGTCTGTCTGTCTGTCTGTCTGTCTGTCTGTCTGTCTGTCTGTCTCTCTCTCTCTCTCTCTCTCTCTCTCTCTCTCTCTCTCTGTGTATGTGTGTCTCTCTCTGTCTCTCCCTCTCATGTGTTTTTAGGAGCTTATAAAATAACATGTTTCCCTATGGCTCTTCTAATATCCTTAGTGTTCTTTACTCCTTTTCCCTCCACTTCCCTCTGAATTAGCCATCATCTTACCTCTCCAGTTAAAGCCCCTTCCCCACCCTCCCTTTTCTCCCTTCATAGCACCTGTATCCTGTTATTCTCCTCTGTTTGGCTCTTTGTCTTCCTCTTTTCCAATGGTCTTTTCTATCTTCCTGGCTTCTAGTGTTATACGCTCAAACCTAAAGCTTCGGGTCTAGGATCCACTAATAAGTGAGAACATACAGTGTCTGTGTCTCTGGGTCTAAGTTACCTCTCTGAGTATAACACTTTCCAGTGCTATCACTTACCTGTTAGTTTCATGATTTCCTTTTTCTTTACAGCTGGATGTAATTTCACTGTAAATATGTACCACATTTTCATGATCAGTTGTTGGACATCTAAACTGTTTCTATTTCCATGTTCCTGTGAATAGATTGTCAACGAACATGGCTGAGTACCTCAATTGTAGGACATCTAGTTCTTTGGGCATATGTCAAGGAGCAGTATAGTCAGGTGTAAGGGTAGATTTATTTTTAGCATCTTGAGGATTCTTCATATTGGGAGTCCTGGTTTGTAATTCTAAGAGCTGAACCAGTATTTTTAGGTTATTATTATTGGTGTGTGCATGTGTGCATGTGTGGGTGTGGGTGGAGAGAGAGAGAGAGAACAAATGAATTGTATAGGCTCTGTCATTCTGTGTGAGCCTTTGGGGTCTTTGCACATCTCTGGAGATGGTTAGAAGTAGCAAGAACTGGAAGAAACAGAAGGATGGGTGGTGTTTTAGTTTCTGGAATTTATTGAGGTGATCATTTTATGAATCACAGCCACGTGTAACATTGTGTTTGGGACTTAACTACTTGTATGTCTGTTTCTCCATGTGAAAAAAATTTTTTTAATTGAAAGAAAGAAAAAGGCATTTTTCTTTCTTTCTCAATTTTTCCAAGAATTGATAAACCTGTCTAGACAGTTTTTGGGCATGTGTAGGTGATGGGGGCCACTAATAGATGTGCAGTTTAGTTTCAAAAGCAGGAACAATACTATTTATATTATTTCTGTGGTGTATCAATATGTGTGTAACTACTTGCCATGTAAAAATCCAGTTGTCAACTCAGAAGGATGAAGCCATTGCTTGGCACAATCTTTATTCTGTAACAGTCATTATAATATGTTGGTATATATGTTTAACAGAGAATGAAGTTTAATTAAAAAAAAACACCCTCTTTCCATTTTGGTAATTATTATGTATTTGATTATTTGATTAGTATTAGAAGTATCTTATTGCATAGAAGAAGGTTTTAAAATGTCTCCCTTGGGTGTCACATGTGTCTGGAGTACTGCTGTGCCCAGCTCACCTCTATTTTCAAGCACATAGACATTCAGTCGTTCATCATTTTATTTTATCTTTTATCTTCAGGACATGAAGGGGCCTTCTTCTCAGTCCTGCACTGAGCTGCCCATGCCACGTCATATCCTCCCAGAGTCAGTTTGGGGTCTGCTTATGGTCTCTGTGTCTGTTCTCTATCTTGCTGGCTCTTTCTCTTTCCTCTCTTTCCCCCTTCCTTTTCCTAACACTTTCATGTGGTTCTTTGCTGATCTGTCTCTTCCTTATGGATTGGTCCATTTTAAGGCCGGGGTTTCAGCATGGAGCATTTCCATTGTTTGTCTTTAATTTTTTTTTTTGTTCTTTGTCTTTTTAAAAAAATATCTTATTTAATTTTAATTTCTGTGCATTAGTGTGAGGGTGTCAGATCTTGGACTTACAGACAGTTGTGAGCTGCTGGGAATTGAACCTGGGTCCTTTGGAAGAGCAGGCGGTGCTCTTAACCACTGAGCCATCTCTCCAGCCCCTCTTTAAGTTTTTTTGAAATGTCTGTCACACTTCTGTGCTCTACAGCTGTCAGCGTCTTCTGTCTTAGCTTCTAGATGTTTGAGACTCTATCCACTGCTACTTTGTATAGTTTCTGGATAGATTTTACGTTGCCTACAGGGATGTAGCCTGATCTCAGTAAGATTTTTTTTTGATATCTCCTTGCTTTACAAATAGCTTCTTTTCCCCTCAAATATATTTGCAGGAATTCGCATGTCCTGTGGTTGCCAGACAGCGTCTCTAGAAGTCCATTTGGTTAATAGTGTTTTTCAAATCCTATATCTCCTTAGTGATTTTTATCAGTGGACCCTGTCAGTTCCTGAGCAAGAAGCTGATGTTGCTGTAGGTTGTTTTTCCTCGGTCTTTGTGTTATACAGTAAGTTGGGCTATTAAATGTACCTGCTTTTAAAATTACTTAGTTTACTCACAAATTGAATCTTTTGTTTTTGTGAAGACTTAGTGTTTACTTATAGGAATAATTTTTGACTCAAATTCCATTTTGTCTTATCTTTTTTTTAATTCTTATTTTTTTGTCTTATCTTTTATAGCTATACAAATCTTTATTTTTAGATTACACTGTAACAGCTATCTAATCCTATAAACTGTAAATATCACAATTATTAATATTTACATATGATTATTTAAGCACAGTTAACAAAAACCCCAGGAATCATGTATCTGTTTATTAAAAATTTAAGGCTATAATCCTTACCATTTTTGAAAAGCGAATTACTTTAAAGTCTTAAAAGCCAAACACAGAAGTTGAAAGGGAAGAGGAAATGTTGACAACAGATTACTTAAAATTTCCTCCTCATTTTCAGCACTGTTTTTGGTTTAGTGTGTGCAAGCCCAAATCTGACTCCTCTTCACGGGATTCAGAAACATATTTCAGAAGACAAATCCAGGAGGGAGAATACTGGCGAACTACAAATTCTATCATTTTGTGAAATGAGAAATTCGGTTCTTTTCTGATCTGAGTCAGCGTTGGACCCAGACTCTTTGCCCGCTATTTCTCCCTGATAACATTCTCAGGTTCCAATGAGGTGGACTGAAGGACACCTGCACGTTTGTTGTCATAGTCACTGGGTCCGTGAGGACTCTGGGATGGAGTCTGCTCTCCACTCTTGGCCGTTCTTCTGAGCGTCTGTTATCAGGTCAGAATCAGGACCAAATACCGAACGGAAGTCCTTTCCCCTTGTTCCCTTTGCTGGACATGTGCCGTATCTGACGTGAATTTGCTTGGCATGCAGTCACTTGTACTGAAACGAGGAAACTGTATGTATATCTGCACCACCCATTGGCACCGCCTACCCTTAGTTTCTTCAAACCGGAAGTTCTACTTGCTTACCTGGCATTGCATCCCTGCTGCCATATCTAGCTTTCCTTCTGACTCAGTCTCTCAGGACGTCTGTAAAAAATGAGAAACAAACACTAGTTTGTTGTGCCTCTTTAGGCCCTTGTTTATGTGTTTTGTTTGTACTCTCTCTTGAGGTTGATTTTTCTAGGCCCTGGGCTTGATCCCTTTGGTTTTTTTTAAGGCGAAATAAAAGCTAACCTAGGTACGCTATTATCAGCAGCTTGACACAGGCAGCTCACTGCTGACTTCCGGTGTTGCTCACTTGGATTGCGAGGCTCCGGATCTTCATGTTTCTGTGTGCAGCATTTGCAAAAAGCCTTTCCTTCACCAGAGACCGAGTCGTGTCCCAGCGCAGTTATCATTGTACGTATAGGTTCTTGGTTCAGTGGACCTTGCTAACTGCCGGGCTTCTAAGTAGAACAGTTGATAAAGGGCATATTGGCCAGATAGAGATAAAATGGGTTGTGAAGCTGGCTCACATCTTCAACCTTTAAAATGGCTTTTGGAGTCCTCTTGGTTTTTAGATTCCAACACCAGCCTCCGCATCTCTGTTAACGTGCTTGATCTCTTGAGGAAATGTAATTTTTCCTTTTGTCTACTGTAGTAGCCAGTATCCTTAACATGAAGAATTGTAAACCTGGATGTAAGGCATTTGGTGTTACATACAACCCCTCCCCTCCACATTTGAACAAATAAAATACTAGATAGCATTTCAACTAATAATTTCCCTTGTCTTGAACAGAGCACACCTAAGAAAAGCAACATGCCTGGGGACTGGGATGAAGGTCCATCATGCTGGGACAGGGTGAAGAGGTTTCAGTAGTAAATGCAGATTCTGGATTTGGTGCTGGAGAAATTCGACCCGCCATTTGTGCGGATTTTGTTTTTATTTGAAATATAACAGTTGTAGTAACTGAGAAATTCTTCAATTTGCTCTCCTAGGACCTTTTTGCAGGTTTTTTTTTTTTTTTTTTTTTTTTTTGTTTTTTTTTTTTTTAGATAGAATGATAGAAGCTGAGTCAATATAAAACATTTTTCTCAAAGCGACTTACATTTGGATTTTTCTGTTTTGCTATCAGTTCTCCAAGATTTCAAAGATGACTTGTTCTTTCTTTTTTTGATTTAGGTTCCACCCTGGAAACACCCTTTTCTGTGGATCTGTTGGCTTTGGGGTTCACTGCAGTTGTGGGGCACCTTTGTGTTGGGTCAGGAGAGTGTTGGTGCCTCGACTGGGTGACGGTCTTTCCTCTTCTGCAGACCACAGCTTTCACACTGTGTGTGTGTGTGTGTGTGTGTGTGTGTGTGTGTGTGTGTGTGTGGTGTGTGTGTGTTTATGTGTGTGGTGTGTATGTGTTTGTGAGTGTGTATGTGTGTGTGTGGTGTGTGTGTATGTGTGTGTATGTATGTGTGTGTGTGTATGTGTGTGTGTGTGTGTGTGTGTGTGTGTGCGTGTGTGTGCGTGTGTTGCATCTCCAGACTGTTTCTGGGGCTGGGGGCAGAATGATGAGAAAGCTTGCAGAAGAATGAGCTGCTGCGCCTAAGATGGGAAAGTGTTCCACAGGCCCACAGTAGGTAATTTCAAGCCCTGGCCCCACCTCCAGGCCCAGCACCAGGCCTCCTGTCTTCATATTTAACCCTTCACTTTCTACCTTCCTATCTCTTATATGCAGTATGATTTTATATTTTTAACCTCACACTTTCTTTAACTAAGGCATTATTGGCTCACATGCGTTGTAAGAATGAGCACTTTTGCATTTTTTTCCCTAGGCAGGAGTTCATTGTGGAAACCCAAGTAGTTTTGACTTCAGCACCCTCCTGTATCAGCCTCCCCTATGTTGGATTTAGAGCTCATGGTATGCAGCCCAATGCTCAGTGCCGGAATATATTATGAAATGTATTTTCTATGCCAATTTCATGTCTGTTTCTCCTTTCTTATGTTTATTGTTATTATAATTTTGTTCCTTTCGATTATCTTGGGTGTTTTATGTTCTGTTTATAATTATGAGAAGGTACTTTGGAAATTATGATATGAAGGTTTAAATGACAAAACACAAAGTTAAGTTATCTGTCTTCGCAACAGATCCTGAGTCCTTTCCGATTCCTTTATTATATCTTTGCTTTAAATATAGTTATAGTCTAATCGAAATGCCTTTTGTTTCTAATTCTATTAGGCATCACTGTTACTCCTTTATACAATCAGTGCTAATTTAATTCTATTATACCTTCAACCATTTTCACCTCATATGTTTGCTGTGTATAGAATACTGAGTGGTAGCTTTTTCCTTTCAGGAGTTTGAAAAGACCTTCAATTGTCACTAGGGTTCCATGGGAATGTTCAGAAGCCAGCTGTAAGTCCAAAGGGCTATTTGTTACAGTATTTTGTATCCCTTCGGCCTACAAGGCAAATAACTGACACAGGGAGACTGAAATGTACTTTAAAGCTGCCATCACTTTGCCGGGCAGAGTTTGAACTGACTCTAATCTTCTCGTAAACTAAACAAACTACTCTAAACCTTATAACACACATATATTCCAAGCACTTGCCACTATGACCCCTGGGCTGGTCCACTGTCCTCCTCTGTCAAAAACCTCTCCCTCTCCAACCTTCAAACTTTTTCTCCTCTCCTCCAGGAAGTCCCACCTTCCACTTCCTGTTCTTCTGCCCAGCTGATTGGCTAAACAGCACTTTATTGACAGTTGATACATTCACTTAGCATTCCTCCACAGCTATTTCTTTATAACTTCTTTCATTGCCAGCATTTATGATTTTTTAAAAACTCTATCTTAATTTTAAAAATTTGGGGGTTTTGTTGTTGTGCTGGGTTTTTGTTTTTTGAGAAAGAACTTAAAAGTTGAGTGGGTTGTCATAAGGTTCTTGTGTAATTCAAATGCTGATTTCTGTACCTGACCCCATATCTGGTTGCAAGCCTTGTTCTGAGAATTTCTTGTCTAAAAGGTGTATAAACTCTTCTCCCCAATTGTCTTCCTAATATGTCAATAAAGCATATTATAGCCAGTGGATGAGCAGGGGAGAGAATAGGGCTGGAATTCCTCCTAGCCAGGGGAGGAGGAGTTAGAAGGGGAAGTAGGGGAGCTCAGCCACTGGAAGATGCCCAGGAGAGGTGAAGAAGCCACCTGGAGCAAAGAAAGAACTAAAAAGCAAGTAACTTTGGGGGGGGGTGGATTTTGGCAAAGACAGAGTCAGCATAACACAGAGGGTTAGGAACAGACTAAACTGCTCAAGATTGTTCTGTAAAGCCTTATAAACAGAAGTAAAAGCGTCTCAGTTATTTGCGTGATGGCTAGATTAAGAAATAAGCTAAGAGAAACAAACACAGTTTTGTTAAAAATAGCTTCAACAATGGTGAGTCGGGAGGGGAGAGGATCTGCAAGGATTTGGGGGAGGGAAGAATATGATTAACATGTATTTAAAGTTAAAATGATTGTAAATAATAAAACCTATAAAGTTGTGTGGGAGAGTTTGCTCAGTTGGTGGAGTGCTTGCTGCACAAGAGCGAGCATTTGCGCCCCATCCCTAGTACCCACATAAAAAGCTGTGCGTGGCAGAAGCCTGTGAGCCCAGAGCTGAGGAGGTGGGCTTACTGGCCAGCCAGCCTCATCTAATTAGAGCTGAGAGAGCTCCATTAATGGAGGCCTTGCTTTGCACACAGGAGGCTCTCAGCAGCATCACATAAAAGCAGATGTGGTAAACATATATTCATGTGCCCGGAGCTCAGAAAGTGGAGGCAGGCAGATGGAGAATTCAAGGTCATTCAGGCTGGCTCAGGCTGAGGCCAGGCTGAGTTACATAAGACTCTGTCTTAGAGTGAACCAGAACTGATAGAATGAGTTTATCTTAGGAGGAAATTTAATGGACTGCTTTACACAATGTAGGCTGTCTGCACACCAGAGAGGCTAAGAACACAGTAGCTGCTCACTTCCTAGTGGTGGTTGCCCCAGAAGTCCCAGTTGGAAGCTCAAGGCCTGGAGGATTTCTGGAGAACAACTTGGTGTCCAGTCCATGTTGGAAGGCCAAAGAAGCTGAGCTCTAAAGCTAGTGGGAATGACAAGGCAGTGGTGGTGGTGGTGGCGGCGGCAGCAGCAGCAAAGTAGTTGGAATTACCAGCAAGGAACAAAGGCAGGAAGGCAAAAAACAGCACTGCTTGCCCCTTACACCTCTTTATATCTGGGCCACTAGCACTGGAAGCTTCTGCCCACTCAAAGGGAACCTCTTTTCCTTCAAGTTAATTCTTCCAGGAAATAATCTTCACAAGGCTATCAAGAGATATGTCTCTTAGTTGATTTGAGAGCCAGTCAAGTGGACAACAAGATCAACTGTTACACTGTCTCAAAAGAAATTTTTCTTTGGGAAGCTTCAAACATCTGTGTGCTGGAGATTGTATGGGATAATTTTTCAGCTCACTTGAGTGAATGCTGTAATGCAATAGCTGGATCATGTGGTAAAGGCATATTTAATGTTATAAGAAACTTCCGGAGGGAAGGCTGGTTAATGTAGCCCAGTGGGGGATCACTTGTCTAGCATGTGAAAGGCTCTGGATTCAATCCCCAGTGCTGCCAAGGACAAACCAAACCACCTATCAACTTGCATATCAGTGCTGGGATAGCTTTCCCACCACATCTCATTTCTGAATTCCCACTGACCATAATTGAGTGTCCCCATTACTCTGTACCCAGAATTTAGAGGTGCCGGTATTTTGGGTTTGGCCCTTTTGTTGAGCCATAGTGGCATCTAGATGCTGTTTTAGTTTCCTTTTCCTCATGACACATGATGGAGATCTTTCCCACTGCTTGCCTGCCATCTTTCCATCTTCTTTGGTGGTCTGTTTAGGATTTTAGTCCATTTTCAAATTGAGTTATTAGTCTTAAGGAATGGGGGGAGTGTGAGCATTGCCGGTGGAGGTGAATGAGTGAAAATCCCAGTGAAGTTCCTTCAAATAACACAAGGGTCATACTCAGGCCAGTCTCACTTTTTGTCTTCCTTGAGTGATGGGGACCCTGAACCATGGTGACTTCCTGCTATCTCTGAATCAAGCCCCACTGAGAACTTTTTGGTAAAGTGACGCATTGTGTCCTTTTGCTAAAGCCAGTGTGGGGAGCTTGGGTCTGAAACATGGTCACTGTTGTGCTGACTGCATTCCTCCAAGGCAGCAAGGCTCAGAGGCGGGCTTTGGAGAAGTGGCTGTTTTTCTTTTTCTTTTTCTTTTCTTTTCTTTTTAATTGTATTTACTTAGAAGCATTCAGAATGTCAACAAAACAGCCGCAATTTTTTTTTTTTTTTTTTTTTTTTTGCAATTACAGAGTGGTATTCAGTTAACAGAACAACAATTATCTTTGTATAAGCTGAATCACAGACAACTGAAGATGGAAACAAACCAAACCAAAAACCAAAACCAAAACAAAAAAAGGGGGGAAAAAAGAAAAGAAAAAAGAAACAAAACAAAACCTACTGTCCCCATATATAACTAATTTGTGCTGTGCACCAAGAACCTGCTTTAAAATTCCATGTGGCTGTTTTTCTTGAGCGTTTGGTCAAGGCAATGGACAGCTGACAAATGCAAACAATGATACCGAGAATGCCTGTGCCTCAGTTGCCACAGCTGTTGGAGTTGATCTGGTGCTGTGTATTCCGATGCTAATTACTGGCTCCCAAGATCTAGTTGCTGCTCAGGTGAGCGCATTCTCACATATACCTGTCCTTGTGTAAACCTTGCCTAGGTTTACAAACCTTGCCTAGGTTTACTCCTGTGTTTATTCCTGTGTGACCAATAAAGAGCGATAGCTGGGCAGGGCCGGAGGAAGGTAGGCATGGTGAAGGTTCCTGGCAACCTTGCGAAGAAAAGGATCTTGGGAAGGAGAGGGACAGGATTGGAGGAAGAAGGACACAGAGCCTCTGTGATGGGTTAGCATGGGAAGGAACACATGGCTGGATCGGCGTGGATCGAGAAAAGTGGCCTAGATGCACATTAGGAAGTGTGCTTACGGATGGGAGGTAGCCCCAGAAAAAAATTATTAGGACAGATGCCATGGTATGAGGGCTTGGGAGGTAAAGATAGCTTAGGAGGTGAGAGCTGCCATACCCCAGGTGAAATAAGGCTAGTTCTAAAATCTATCAGGTGTCTGTGTCTTTATTGATTGCCAGAGCAGGTTAGATAATACCTCCGTAATAATTATAAGCCTAATGACAAACATTATTAGGCTATACTTTTAAAAAATTATTTATTTATCATATATACACAGTGTTTTGCCTGTATGCACACCAAAAGAGGGCACCAGATCTTATTACAGATGGTTGTGAGCCACCATGTGGTTGCTGGGAACTGAACTCAGGACCTTTGGAAGAGCAGGCAGTGCTCTTAACCTCTGAGCCATCTCTCCAGCCCTATTAGGCTACACTTTTACAATAACAGCAACACGTGTCCTGTCAGGTTATGGGAACATTCAGAAGGAAATGAGCTTTGCGGAGGTGGGAACTGTGTGGTTGCTAAGGACCGCGCCATGCAGCAGATGCATGGTGGTGACTTCTTGCTTGTCCATGTACGAACCAGGAGTCTTAACACTCTGGGTCAGGAGTATGGCCTCCCTTAAACTTAAGACTTTTCTGAGTTTTCATTAAAGGAAAACTCAACAGCCTTCCCGACTCCAATTTTGGTTTGCGTCTTGAGACTTGAGGACACAGGCTCTTCATATTCGGCATCTGTCTTAAAGCTCGCGGTATAATCTGCAAGCGCCTTGGCATTTTTCAGCTTCCTGCCCCCTTTGCGCTGACTATATTAATTCTGCTTTTAAAAGAATTTATGTGTGCAAATGTTTTGCCTGCATGTATGTATGTGTACCATGTGTCTACGGAAGTCAGAAGAAGAAATGTCAGATGCCCTGGAACTGGAGTTACAGGTGGTTATGAACAACCATGCGTTTGCTGGGAATTGAACTCAGGTACTCTGAGACAACAGCAACCAGTGCTCTTAACCACTGAGCCGTCTTACCAGCTCTTCAACTATATTGGTTCTTAAAAAAAACCTAATTGCTTTATCAGTGTTTTCTGTGCTGGGGTAAGAGTGACAAGACACCACATTTTGGGAGATGCCAGGGTGTTTAGGTGGACCTCTAAGTCAGGTCTTCCCAGGTGGAAGTGGTACCCCATTAGCTCATGACAGCACATGCACAGAGGGGTCGTCCGGAACTGCAGGGAGTGAGGACAGCCCCCCCACTTCCAAATGCCTGTGAGAGTGCTGGTTTCTCCTCAAATTCCCAAATTCTTTGTAAGTGCTCAGGTGGCTCTCTCATGATGCACAGGCCAGGGTGACTTCTCCCGAGGGAAGGAAGCACACATTGCTGCTTGCCTGAGCAGCGGGTACAGCCCAGGCTGTGGGTTAGAGTATTGCTACCCAATTCTCCCCCTACCTACAGATCCAGTCAGTTCTAGCAAAGTGTCTGTGCTAGTTGGAGTTCTATGGCTTGAGAGAGAGAGAGAGAGACAGAGAGAGAGAGACAGAGAGAGAAAGAGAGAGAGACAGAGAGACAGAGAGAGACAGGGGGGGAGAGAGAGACAGAGACAGAGACAGACAGAGAGAGAGAGAGGGGAGAGAGAGAGATAGAGAGATAGAGAGAGAGAGAGAGAGAGAGAGAGAGAGAGAGAGATGGAGAGAGAGATGGCTAGATCTGTGACAATCCTCTCTGCTCTAAACTTCCCTCTTCTCCTCACCCCCACACCCCCAAAGCCCCTCATTATGACTCATGCCAAACCTAGGGGCTGGCGGGGGGGGGGGAGGAGGGGAGGAGGGAGGAGGAGCGATGGAGAGATATTGCATACTCACTTATCAAGGGGTTTAGTCCATGGCTGATTTGAAATATTACTAACCTTGCATTTTCAAATTTGATGCACAACAGCCAAGATGCTAATGCTTTCCTTAGTTTAGGGGGAAAAATCCTTTCACCCATCTCTTCTAGCCAAAGATTAGGAGAGAGGCTTTAAGAAGATTTAAAAAAAAAAAAGGGGGGGGGGGAAAAAAACCTCTCAACTTCTGAGCAGCGGAAAAAATGGTTTGTGATTCAGGGGCTCCGGGCGATTCATCATGGAAATTGGGTTTCTTAGCAGACATCGTGTGAATCCGCTCGTCCCTGTCAACTTTTTAATACATTACATTGAGAATGTAAATCGTGGTAGTAAGGAGGGGTGAGGAAAGAAGAAAAAAATGGAGGAAGAGAAAAGAGAAAGCTTCCTCATTTTGGACTTTGGAGGGAGGAGGAATGAGGGCTGTAATTCATGTTACCTAAATAATAATAATAATAATAATAATAATAATAATAATAATAATAATAATAATAATAATAATACCCAACCTGTATAAATATATAGACATGCAGGCATGCTCTGGAGAGGAAGTGGGGAGAAGTGAGTGAGACAGGGAAATTGAAATCATGTTATCCTTTTGAAGGGCCTTTAATGGCTGCTTCTTACAATTTATTTTTATTTCTTTTAGTTTTTAAAATCTCTTTAGACTATTTTCTTCTCTCTCTCTCTCTCTCTCTCTCTCTCTCTATATATATATATATATATATATATATATATATATATATATATATATTTAAAATTATTCTCTCTGCTGCCCTGAATCATCCCACCAAATGCGAAAAAAACCAAAACCAAACAGGATGAAGGTTTGAAGTTAAGAATTCCATAACTGGGGAAAAATGAGACAAAATTAAATAATTAAATTAAATAGGGAATATTAGTGAGAAGGCTGGAGCTTCTGCACCATTTCTGTCACGATGAGGATGGAGCCTTGCCTTTGGCTGGCCTTCTCACCACACAAGTGTTACTCAGCTTCATTCACTGCTTTTACGAAGTTTCATTCCCTCTGCCTCAGTGGCTCATGTCAACTTATGCCTGTTGGGGATAAGACTTGTAGAGACATTGCTTGTCAGATGTGCTACCTATTTTTAAACACACATACACACACACACACACACCACGTACATATATTTTAGGAGTGTGTGTGTGTGTGTGTGTGTGTGTATGTGTGTGTGTGTGTGTAGAAGTCAGAAGAAGGTCTCTGATGACCTGAAACTGAACTTTTAGATAGTTGTCAGATACCCAGTGTGGGTGCTGGGAACTGACCTTTCATCCTCTGCAAGAGCGACAAGTTTGTTCAACAGCTGAACCAGCTCTGCAGCCCCATTCTACCAACTCTCCAATGGCAGAACTCACAATCATTTTGTCCCCTTTACCTTTTCTCATCAAAATCCATTGTAGAACTCCCTCAGCATTCCCCTCTCTACACCAAACTTCCTCAGAGGGTGCAAATATCGGCATGCAATCCGGAACTTGGTGGGTCTTCCGGAGTTACTTTCTTGATTGGCATTCTTGTCAAGAGGGGACGAGGAGAGGAAGGAGGTGGCGTCTGGCTATGCAATGTCTTTCCCCCTGCAGCCAGCTCAGGCTCACACACAGGTTTGTCCACTGTTGAGCCTGGAGTCAACTTCCCATGACCTGTTCTGAATAGTCAGCGGTGAGTGTGGCCAGGGCTGGAGGCGGGAGTGTGGGTGGAATTAGAGTCTTGCTTTCATACACACTTCCAATGGAATGCCCCTTTGCCTTGCCACTGAAGAAGAGAACAGAAGAAAAATGTCAGAGGTCACCTCTAGAGATGGATAGAGAATGCTGTGGAGCAATGCTTTTAGGCACCTGTGAGGAGAGTAAGGGGGCCATTTCTTCCTTCCTGCGTGTTTGGAGAAAACCACAGAATGACACAGAAGCTCCGGGCCCATTCTTACACAGGTGCAACACACTGGTGTTTGAATTTACTCTAAAACGTACTTTCATAATTTAAAATAGTTGCAGACTACAGAATATTGAAAACCAGAAAGCACCAGCCCCCATTTCCCCCAACATCCCTCTCTCACCTTCCTTTCTTGAAAAATCTTTTCTGGGACATTTTCCTCCATGCATTTTTGACTCTGTAGTGTATTTATTTGTCTGTTTCACGTGATGCCCTCTCACTTCTGTCTGACAGTTGAAGGACTTGGTTTTCTTCCCTTCCCTCCATGTCATTGGCCCTTACCTTTCCAAAGCAGTGACATCATCATAGTGTCTGTGCTATGGTGACTACAGCTCTCAGCTGAGCAGGGCAGGGGACGACAGCTGCCCTTTGTTTCTCTGGGGTTGGTGACTGCATATGGTTTTGCTGCAATACAGTCCATGCACACCAGTTCCTCAGTGCTGCGGTGTGCTCAAGCTCTCAAGGGGTTGCCAGCTTCTTTTCTTTTTCTTTTTTTCCTGAGTTCTTCTCCCTTCCCTCGTCTCTGGGTGTTTGTTTTTGTTTTACTTTGCATTGTAACATAAAACTGCCCGATTGGGCTGGAGAGATGGCTCAGCAGTTAACAGCATTGACGGCTCTTCCAGAGGTCATGAGTTCAATTCCCAGCAACCACATGGTGGCTCACAACCATCTATAATGTGATCTGATGTGCACTGTATACATAATAAATAAATTAAAAAACAAAAACAAAAACAAAAACAAAAACCTGCCCGATCACCAGAGGGTCAAGCATTCTTATGGAGCAGCCGTTAGGCTTCTGTAAGTGGAACCCCATCTGTGGGAGGTGTTACTAGACATGATCTCCCTGTATTCCACCAGGACACCTGCCTGGCTGGCTGTCTCAGAGAGAGTCCAGGGAAAGGCCTGAGTTTCCCACAGTCAGTCTATAAGAAGCCTCAGCTTACTCTGAAGTTTGCAGCTACTCACTTGACCTTACCACCCTCTGAGTGGAAGGCACCCTCCCTGTGTGTCTTCCTCAGAGAGCAAACCTTCTGTCTCCTGTAGGAGTAAGGGAGCAGAATGTCTGCTGGTTGTCCAGGATGGGCAGGATTGGTGTTGCCCGCAAGACTTAACCCTTAATAGAGATTTCTAGTCATTCTCATGTTGGGTGATGACATGAAAGTAAGGCTGGTTAAAGGCCCCGTGGGCATCAGCACCGGGCTCTTCCATGTGTTCTTCTCCTCATCAAAGGGCAACCAGTCCCAATCTCGCCTCTTCTTCCAAATGACCTGGTACCTGAGGGCCGAAGTGTCCTCCCTGCCCTCAGCTGGCTCGTCTCCCTCTGTCCTTCCAACTTTTCTCTCCCCTGGGTGTCGACACTGCTTTCCCTTCATCTTCCAGCCCTCCTAGGCTTGGTTGGTACATCTTTCTTACTCCTTTTCTTTCATTTTAGATAGGGGCGTGGAGAAAATCAAGGTGTTAGTTTGTCTTAGCAGAGTGGGCCCCTGGCCTCCTAGGTTGCTGCAGTTTGACCGTCCCTGGGCTGATAGATGAAGATCCTGGGGACGGGAGCCTTGATAGTCAGCCTTAGGGACAGAGACTCTGTAGGAAAGAAGATCCGGGGCTTAGCCAGGCACACTGCTGCCTCAGCCTCTTGTGATTCTTCAGAGTGAACATCTGAGGCCAGAATCACCTGGGAATGGGGATCTCCTGAAGGGGTTGCGGATTGGAGGAGTTGGGGGTTGGGGATGAGGAGGCATTTCATGACCCATCTTTCTGCTCACTGGTGTGGTTCTCCAAGACCCAGCCAGGAGATGTTATTAAAACCCAAACCCTGACATTTGCGATCTTTGTATTATCACAAACGAGCCAAAGGTTGGTATGAAAAAAAAAATCACACACGATTCCAGCAAGTTTCCAGGCCAAGAACACTCTGAACAACCCGTTTCCCTGCCAACTCTGTTGGGAAAGTGAGCAGGGGAGGGAAGGGCTTGGCACGAAGGGAGCCAGAAAGAGGCCGTGGACGCTCCCAGCAGCAGCCATTCCAGACTGGCGTCTTGACTCCGTAAGCCTCATCGCAGCATAAATTATCTCAGTTTTAGCTTGTCATTTCGGATAATCTTGGCCCTGGAATGGATTCGGGGGGTCTTAAAGTGATCTGGTTTTGCTCTTCACGGAGTCTGAATTTGAAGATAATTGCCAGAGCTCTTTGGGCTGTGTAAACTTATCAATTGCCTTTTGAAAAGTCGGCACTAAAATAATCGTTCCCCCGAGCAAAACCCATTACAAACCTTAAATTCAGGAGCATAAACACGGTTCAGCACTCGGGGGGGGGGGGGGACGGCAGGCGGGGGAGAAACAAGAGTGGGAGATTTCATCATCATCGCAGCTGAGCGCTTGGGAGAGGTTGATAGGGGCGTTCCTAGAGAGCAGAGCCCCCTGCTCCAGCTGGGAGCTGACAGCGTGGCCTCACGAGGCTTTGGGCTGATGGCCTATGGTTATCGTCCAAGTGTCCCATCCAAGTGAGACCTACTGGGCAGAGATGCAGGGGTCCCATGTGCCAGCTTGAGGCTGGCTCGGTCCTGCCTCAGTAGTTCCCCAGGTCCAGCCCATTCTTGTGCCATGCTGCCTCATCTTCTTTGGCAGGGACCCTTCTCACGCAGCAGTGGTGCAAGTTTAGGCTCAAGGAGCACACAGGGTGGTAGTGGGTGGTGCCGAGTGGGGGCAGAATACGTTGGAGGCTTGGCTCCTGCTCATGACTTTGGACCACTCAACCGGCTCCAGGGCTGAGTCCTCCACACCCCTCAGAAGTTTTCATTTGTTTGCTTATTTTTATTTTGCCTCTTAAACTTTAAGAAATAATTGCAAATAAAAACATCACACAATGAAGCTAACCAGACTGAAGGACTCTACAACTCAGTGAACTTGTGTGCAGTTGGAGGAGCCACTCAGGACAGGATCTTCCTCTGGATTGTATATGTTTACTATTGAGTACATTTTAGGGACTTATCCACCACCAAGAACAAAAGGTCCGTGTGAGTTAGAACTAGAAAGCGAAAGCGACTAGTTCTGTATCATCTTTCATAGCTCCTGTTCATTGGCTATACTGCTTTCTTATCCTAATCTTCAGCCTCTTGGCTCCTTTTTTCTATATGTTTTACTATACCCACATACATAATATACATTTTAAAGTATACATATATAATATACATTTATTTATGTTGTTGACTAGATTCCACATATGAGGGGGAACATGTATTGTGTTTCTTTCCAAGGTCACGTGACCTCATTTAATATTATGTGTTGTAAGTCCATCCATTTTTTCCTGCAAATTTTATGATTTAATATTTCTTTGGAGCTGGAAAGTATTCACATATACACACACACACACCAAATTTTTTATTTTTCTGGAGGAAAAAAATCTCAGAAGGGTGTTAACACGTATTCTTTTGTCCCTGAGTGTTGTTTTAAAAATAAGCTTTATAAAATAAAGCTATAAAATAGCTAATTATTTTATAAATAGAAAATTATGTTTTATATATATGTATATATATATGCAACACATCTCAAAGTAGGAGAAACCAGATCTCAGATTAATATTTGATTCATTGAATCTCAGGCTTAGAATATGTGAATGTGTATTGCATTCAACTTATCTCATTCTAAAGTTGTATCATTGGGCCTTGTATTTCCTGCTTGTGGACAATGAACAATTCCTTTCTTTCTTCCCTTTTTGGTTTTGTGACAGTGTCTTGCCTGCCCTCCACCTCTAGTGTTGGGACTATGAAATGTATCACTATACCTTCCCTGTGGTGGGTAATGTCTTATATCCACTAAGAATAATTCAATTTACTGAATGTGAAGACAGCACATACAGTTTTCTCTGATGATGTGCTTTGAAAGGAGAGGATGCTCTGTCTCTGTGCTCTCTGTCCCCCCAACTCCCTGGCTGCCCAAGAAGAGCTGAGGACACAGACTCTCTGACAAATGGCCAATTTAGCCTCAGTTTTCTCCACCATGGCCATTTTCCCTATATCTTCCAAAATACTATAGAAATATGTTCTGGCCCCCAAAAGGACATCCCCAAACTCCCCCCTTGTCTGCCCAGCCCTGAGCTTGAATGGTGAGGAAGTCATAGCAACCGGAATGGAGATTGACCAAGCAGGGCCACGTGGGTCACAGCAAGTGCTGTGGCCATGGTTCAGCATGATGGGGGCCTCACACGCTTCTGATCAGGGAATGTCATTTGTCCCTCATTTGTCTCATGGCTTACCATGGACGCTTCACTGAGAATTGAGGAGGAGGAGGACCAGAAACAGCAGCCAGTGACCTGTTACGAGGCCGAGCCATGGCCTCAGTGAACAACGGCTGTGACTACTTTCAGCCCCATCTCATACCATCCACCTGTCCAATGCACATATTGCCCTGACTGTCCCTCAGCTGCCTGCATGTCATGAAGTTTCAAGAGGGACGTTCTCTGAACCCTGATCTGCATGGCGGGGGCGTTTCTGTCACGCCAGTTCCCTAAGCTGAGCTCTGGCTTCCTTGTTCTCCACTAATCCCTACATTTAGCCAGCAAGATGGCACTGGTTTTCCTTCTTGGCCATCACTCTCTTCTCTTGGCTGTTGCCTTGAGCCTATTCGTAGGACAACTTCAGGAGTCACCACTCTCACTTTTCCACTTCCCACCTCAGACCGCCTCCCATCCCAGTCTCTTCTCCAGTGCATTTCCCTGAGCCACCTCTGTCTGCTCTCACAGCAGCTGGAGTTCTTTGACTGACACTAGGTCAAGCCCCACCCACGGGATGAGACTCGCCTTCTATACTGGCAGATCTTTCCCAGACATGATGCTACTCTGAAAGTCTACATGAGCAACAGAACATTTACAGAAAGTTTTACGGCCAGAAAGTTTTATCACATCCAGATGAGCACGTCTTCCCAAGGGTCTCCCATAGGTGACTAGCCAGCCCCACATCCCTCCCTCAACCCTCCATGCTGATACAGAGCCACGGTTTTAGTCAGTGTTCTGCTGCCGTGAAGAGACGCCGTGACCATGGGCAGCTATTATGAAAGCAAGTGTCTGACTGGGGCTGGCTTAGAGTTTCAGAGGTGAGGTTAGTGCTTTATCATGGCAGGCAGACATGGTGCTAGAAAGGTAGCTGAGAGTTCTACATCTGAATGTGCAGGCAGGAGAGAGAGAGAGAGAGAGAGAGAGTTATTTGGCTTGACTTGGGCTTTTGAAACCTCCTAATCCTTCTCAAGTAGTGCCATTCCCTGATGACTAAGCATTCAAATATGTGACCTGTGGTGCCATTTTTATTCAACACCCATATCCACCATAAGCTGCTTAGCAAATACAGCTGAACTTAGCAGAAAGAAGATTGCAGTAGCTGCGCCTTTCTCACCTCCTCAGTCCCTACTCCCAACTCTAGAGGGCGATGTCTCTGGAATCTTAGCATACTTCCCTATTAAAAAAAAAATCCCAGGGCTGGAGAGATGGATCATCAGTTAAGTGGACTGGCTGTTCTTCCAGAGGACCTTGGTTCAATTCCCAGCACCGACATGGCAGTTCACAACTGTTTGTAACTCCAATTCCAGCGGATCCAACAGACATACAGACATACAGGCAGACATATGAAATTAAACATAAATAAAAAATTTTAAATTCCCAGACAAGAAAATTGTTTTGTTGTTGTAGTTTCCCTCCATTTGGGAGAAAAGAAACAAATTGACTAAGCAATCTGCCCACCCCAGCCTGCTCTTTGCTCTCTCCCTGCACATTAGAATTTAGTAAAGGACTTAACATCTTCAGCGACAAGCCAGACGTTCTGAGCCTACACTCTGTCAACTATTGGTTCCCCAGGATGCCTTCTCCTTGTCTGGTTCTTCAGAGCTCTGCTCAGATGTCCCCTCATGTAGCTAGCTCGGAGAAGGCCCAGTGCACTTGTCCTGTGCAGAGTTCATGAGCTGTGAGAGAACAGAAGCATGTTGTGCCATCCTCGCCTGGATCCTCTGTTCTGGACACAAGTCAGGCCATGGAGGATGGGATGATACATATGGGGACCCACACAGCCGATGGCAGCTCACACAGGCATTCCTGTCACTCAAAGGGCTTAAGTCACTTTGTGCTTTAAAACCTTGCGCTATGCCGTTGTAAAAAAGAAAACATAATTCATTTCAGCGTAAACTAATCTTCCCGTGCAGAAGCGAAAAGTCGGAAGTGACTGGTTGGTGACATCAGGAGGAACAGGTAGCGGCTGGTCTCAGTGAGGCCAATTCACTTTGCTTGGCAGTGTGTTGGCTGTGAGGGTTTGGGATCATTTATTTTGATAGGGAAAGAGTTTTGAAATATTTGGAACTGTGCCACGGTTACATATTATGCTTGACATTTCTTAGTCTGTCTAATAGGGAGAAAATTAGGAGTCAAGGTCTAGTAATTTTGATGCTGAAGTGGATCCCCCCTCCCCCACCCGCACCCCATATTATTTTTCCCTTAGGGTTTAGACATACAGACTCTAAAATGTTGTTGATAAAGAGAACAGCTGTCAGCTATTTTTGGGTATATGATCTTTACTCCCTTCTAATATGCTTCTAAGTCTGGACTAAGGACAGTAATAGCTGTGGATGGGAACAACTTCTGGCTCCATTAAAGACCTCTCTATCTGGGAGCGGAAATTTTGGGGACAGCATAATTCTCAGCAGCTTCTCTGCGCCTTTCTCATCTCCCCAAATTATCCATGCTTTAGTTTCCTTCACACATCCCCTTCTTCACCCAGATTCAGCTTCCTAATTCGTGGAGCCCTGTGCAAAAATTATCAGGAAATTCTAGAGAGCCACAGCAGAGCATTAAATGAAATGCTGGCCCCTTCTGAGTGCTGGGCACCGTGTGTTAGCCACCTTGAGCTGTGTGCCCAAGAAGCTGTCTCTGTCTTCAATCATCTCACATGTTCAGTGACAGAATTCTTCATGCTGGGCTATGTGCTCAGCCCTGGAGATGAAGCTTTCTAGCAACAGTGATGGCCATACACATAGTGACAATGACAGCAAGTACAAAGCTAGCAGACGTCATTGAACACTTATGTGCTCACTGTGTACACTCTTGTGAGTGCACACTGCTTCAAGGGTGCCACGTAACTCACCTCCATTATTCCTTGCTCTGTTTTAAGATGGGGAGGCTTGTTTCTGAGAAGCTAACCAACTTATTAAAAGTTAATAGTAACTTGGCCGGGGAGTTGGGGCTTAAGCCGTGTTGGTCTCTCTTGTGAGGTTTTTTTGGCTGTTGGTTAAGTTTGTACAACGTTTGCTCTTCACAGGGTTATTTCTCCTGCTCTGGCTACCCAAGGTTCTCTGGAGAGTTCTTTCTATTTCCCACTCTGTCTATCTTCCCAGAGTCATTTCCCAGCATCATCTGCTAGCCTATCCAACCTCAGCTTGTGGCTCCCTTTGCTGCCCTTCCAGATGGCCAGTCCTGTTGCAGACTGGGTGACATTCATGTGTCGCAGCCACTACCCAGCACCACATGCCCCTTTCTAGACCCACAGACATCTCTATCCACCCATAGGGATAAATGGGACCGGTTGACGCACGCTCCCAGGCCCCTGTTTCTGGTCCCTGGGATAGCTCTTACTCTTTCTCGCACATTTCAAGAGTGTTTTCCTGTGACGAGATCGCCTTATACGTATGGCACAACATCCGTGTTCAAATATTAGGATGACATGTTCCCACTAGAAGAGATGCAGGGACGCTTTATAAAAGAATTTCTGGAAGAGCTTATGTTAGGAAGAGCTAAAAATGTGCAGGTTGCTTGGGTGGCAAAGGTTATAAATTTGAAATGATACCTGGCCAGAAGCTGCTGTTGGAAAACACCTAACCAGAGGGAAGAAGTTAAGAAAATGACTCTCAGTTTAAAATAGTACAAGGCGTGGAATTTTCGTACTTTAGCAATGTGATAATTCCACCCTTTTCTCCTCCTCCTCCACTTCTTCCTCCTCCTCTTCCTCCCTTTGCTTCTGCTGAATGAAGGAAAGGGAAGAAGGAAAAACCAGACAGAAAATGCATCCCCAGTATTCCAAAGGTTCTTTCTTGTCACCAAAGAAGAAGATGTGTGCAGAGATGTCCCCAGCAACTGTAGGACCTAGTTGGGGGTGGGGTGGGGCTCTAATACAGATGGATTTGAATCCTTAGGGATGTTTTCTCAGCCTTGAGGGACTTTAAGATGAAACACAGGGCAATTTAAAAAGGGGCCATGATAATTCATTTATTCATATAACAACGTTTTGGCCAACAATGGACTACATACATATACCACAGTGGTCCCATGTGGTTGTAAAGGAGGTGGGGGAAAAGCCTGTGACCTAGTGTCACTGTAGCCCTTGTGACGATGTGTTTCTCACTGTGTTGTGGTCCTGGTGTAAACACAATGCCGTGCTGCCGATCATAAAAGCATAGTGTGTACATACATGTGGAGTGTAACACTTGATATGATAATAAATGTTACCAATTTAGATACTTACTTCATTATACTTTCACTGTTATTACTGTAATCCTATTTTTAAAAATTTTTAAGGAAATATATCCTTGGGCAGGTCCTTCAGGAGATGTTCTAGAAGAAGGAGTAACTGCTGTAGAGACAAACTGCTGCTGTATGTTAATGCCCTGAAGATTTTCCAGGGCCATGGGATGTAAAGATGCAGGACAGTGGTGTTGATAACCTTGGCCCTGTGGGCCTAGGCTAATTTTGTTTATGTCAATTTCTAACAAAATGCCTCTAAGTAAAATAAAGAGAATTTTAGATGGGCCATACCACATTGCCTAAATGCAATAAGCCACATCTCCTCAGAAAACGTCCCTTATGTTGTATAGAATTGTGTTCTCTGAGGATATGGCTTTACTGTGACTTCCTAGATCTACAGGGCACTCTTATGCTGTACAGTCTGTCATGCAAGAGCCCTCAGATGAGGTGCAACATTCACTTCATGGTTGCTTTGGCCTACATTCTAAACTGCTTCCAATTCTGTCTTGCTGCCTGTTCTGAAATCTGGGCCCTGATGGCCCTTCTGTCATTGTTGGGCATACTTGGTGTGCTGGGGAGATGTTTTGTTTTGTTTTTTCAACTTGATATAAGCCAAAGTATTCTGGGAAAAATGAGCTTTAACTGAGAAAAATGTCTCCATCAGATTAGGCAAGTCTGTGGGGGTATTTTCATGATTAATGACTAATACGAGAGGCCTTGTTTCACTCATAAAATTATTCAAAATCTTGCATAAAAGAATTTTCAGGCTATGTGCATAAGGCACATGACAAATAAATGAATTTCATGTTTAGATTTGGGCCTCATCCCCTCAAAAGCTCAGTCTTTAGATGTAAGTATTCAGAAGTCTGAAAACAAATCCATCAAAATCTTTGGTTTTTCCAGCGTTTTGGATAAGACTCACCTTGTGTCATTCAGTCAAAGGGAAGAATGGAGAAATCTGTAATCAGTTTCTTATTTCCGGAAACTTTATTATCAAGGCCTCTTTAAGAGTCCAAAATTCAGTCTTTGAAACGTTCTTTCCAGGACTACTGGTAATATTTGGGGCTGGGGAGATTTTGCTCCTTCCTCTGCCTAACCGACTTACTCCATGCAACCCTAGCAATGCTTTTCACTTGATTCCTGTTCTTTATTCTCCCTCCTTCATTATTTACTTACCAGTCAGACTTCTTAAAAATACCACCTTTACCTCACCATCAGTCTTAGTTACTTTTCCTGTTGATCTGACACAGTGCCCTGACAAAAGCAGGTTAAGAATGAAGGGGTTTTTTTTTTTTTTTGGGGGTGTGTGTGTGTGTGTGTCACATTTTGAGGCAATGTCCATCAAGGCAAGAAAGTCAAGAGCTCTTCAAACAGCTGGCCACATTGCATCCGTAGGCAGGAAGAAGAGAGTAGTGAGTGCATGCTGTTGCTCAGATCTCTTTCATCACTTATGCAGCCCAGGGAATGATGCCACCCACAGTGGGATCTTCCTATGAATACAATCAAGGTAACGCCCCCCCCCCGCTCCGCCCCGCCCCCCCCCCCCCCGCATTCCTAAGAGGCCTGTCTCGCAAATGATGCTAGGTTTTATCATGTTGACAATTAACAGTATCTCAAGTTCTCATTATCATCAGCTTATGTTGCCATTCCCACCTTCGGGTTCAAGTTGAACTCTCTAACCTGTGGAGAGGCTATGTTGTGTGTCCAACCAATCACATCTACTTCCTGTGTAGGAAGGTGGAGCTCAAGAGCTTCGAGAAACCTCGCGAGACCACTAGAGCCAGCTGGCTATCCTCCCTTAATTTAAGTACATTTAAACTACGAGTGGGAGTGATGCCCAGGTCGAGTGAGTGACGTGTTTGAAAGGGGGAGGACCGCAGGTTCTCAGTGAAGTGCGGTGAGTTCATATATGCCTGAGATTGGGGAACGTGCTTGTCCTGATTTCACCTCAGAGAATTAGGTGTATGATGACGTTGCTGGCAGTGCTGGCTGTTTCCATCGGGTCTCTGAGTCTGTGAGCCTCTGCTGAGGTGGCAAATGTCTTTCCATGATACAACCTGTATGCCGCAGTGCTCATGCCTTTGGACCCGTGTATGTGATTTTTCTTTATGCTTCCAGTGCCTGTCTCTTCCTTTGCAGGTTCAGATCTGAGAGTCGGGCTCTGGAACATCGCCTTGAACAGATGAGCCACATTGCTTGCTCACAGCTTTGGCAATTCTGATGCCTATAGCAGATCGCTGTCTGATAAAGTCGGTGTTCGGGATGTGAGGGCTCTGTGGGAAAACCAAAGGACCTGGGTTGGAGGATTTTGAAACCCCAAATCCCACTCCCAGTGACACACTTTCACCAACAAGGCTACACCTCCTAATCTTCTCAAACAATCCCACTCCCTGGTGACCAAGCAGTCAAACATATGAGCCTGTGGGGGGCCATTCTTTTTCTTTTTTTCATTTCTTTCCTTTTCCCCCCACCAAGACAGGGTTTCTCTGTGTGGGTTGGCTATCCTGGACTCAACTTTGTAGATCAGGTTGGCCTCGGACTCACAGAGATCCGCTTGCCTCTGGCTCCTTGAGTGCTGGGATTACAGACATGTGCTACCGCGCCTGGATGTGAGGGGGCGCATTCTCACTCAAACCACGTTTTTCAAAATCACTGTGTCATAGGCTTTGTGTCTTACCAATTTTCTCAAGAAATCTTAGCCATTTCTTATATCTTCTGACCATTGTTCAACTCCCAGGCTCCCTACATATTTAAAAAAAAAAGATTCTTTATTCTTTGAATGTTCCATAATATTTACCCAATGTCTGTTGATGATATCTGTCCACTACTACCTCCCCTCAACCCCTTCCCCTAGTGTCCACACTTAATCTTCTTTGCAACTTTAAGGCCTTTAAATTAAAAAAAAAATTATTAATAGCTCCCTGGGTTTAGTTAGCACTGTCCACATCCACATAGAGTGTGCACTGGGGCTTGAGCAACCTACCAATGAGTCAGTAGCTCCTCCTATAGCGGTGTGTGTGTGTGTGTGTGTGTGTGTGTGTGTGTGTGTGTGTGTGTGTGTGTGTGTGTGCGCCCTGGGACGCCTCTACCATCCATGCTGGACTTTTGACTGGTTGGTTCTTGAGTAGGTCTCATGCAGTTCCTCCATGCCATCTGATTCAGGTCCTCCCTCGTAGTTTCAGCCCTACTTTAGCTCCCGCTGACTTCCTTCAGTGATGGGCTGTTACCTGCAATTGTAAGATGATACAAGCTCTTTCTTCTTCCAAGTTGCTGTTGGTCATAGTGCTTATCACAGTGATACTAACCTAGAGAAGACAAATTGGTATCATGGCATGGGGCTTTGCTGTGCCAGGCTTCACCGTGTGTTTCCGGGGAGGGGAGGATTGTAGTGACTTTTGAACTCTGGGCTTGAAGAGCTGTTTCATGCTCAGAGATCAGTGGGCTGTTTTGTGGGAGTCTGGAGGGTAAGAATGCTGAGAGCAGTGCAGACCATTGAGGTCTGGCTTGTGAGGTGTCAGGGGGTAAGTCAAGACTCTATTAGGGCTGTCTGAGTGATGGTTTGAATTAAGAGTCTGTGGTTCTAGTTAGCTGGGCCTGAGGAATCAATAATGCTTAACGAGAGACCAGCACCACTGAAGTGAGGCCTGTGCTCCACTGGGACAATTGATACTGGTCACCTGGAGCTGAGAAATTACTGGTGATTAAGAAGAGAACAGTGTCAGGTGAAATCTCCTGGGCTTATTTGCTCAAAGTCAGCACGGAGAAGCTGTGGCTCAGCGGAAGACAAGGCTTCCTCTCATGCTGGCAGCTGAATTTGGTACCCGAGTGGTTCTGGCTTTGAAGGCATGGAAAGTGGATGAGGCTTAGCATTGTGTGGCAGGGCTGGAGTCCTAGGGAGGCTATTGGTGCAGGTGCAGCCTCGTTGCAGAAAAAACTGCAGGATATTGGAGATACTAGCACCATGGGGTGACTAACCAAGAACAGCAGTGGCTGTGGAGTGGAGCCAGCCATAGCCTAGGAGACAACGATTGTGTGTTGTAAACATCAGAGCTGGAGAAATGGAGCCCATTGGAGCCCAGAAGAGCGTGAGTCCCGCACATCACACATTAAATTATTTATATTGTTGGAATTTGGTTTTGCTTTAGATTTGCCTTTGACTGTGCTCTGCTTCCTCACATAACTTATTTTTGAATAAGGAACTTAGTTATTCATGGATAATTTAGAGAAACTTTTGAACTTTTAAAGAGACTTTAGTTTAAAGAGATTGAACTTTTTAAGTGTTTCAATTTTTAAAGACTGGCACTTTTAAAGTTATTTATGTTTTATGTTGTCATAGTAATGTAAGTATGAGATCTTGTGGATTAAAAACATGAAGGAAAGATTATGGTTTAATGGCAAATGTGTTTGTGTCTTTAAGTTGACAAAAGATCATTTGTTCTTTCTCTTGTTAACCTGACACAGACTTAGAGCTATTTGGTTAAAGGAAATTCAATTGAGAAAATGCCTCTATCAGTGTGTTAGGCATTTTCTTGATTAATTGTTGATATGCGAGGGCTAGCTAACTGGGGATAGTGCTGTCCTGGGTAGGTGATCCTGGATTGCATAGGAAAGCAGACTGAAGAAGCCACAGGGAGCAAGCCAGTAAGCAGCATCCATCCATTCGTCCATGGCTTTTGCTTTAGTTCTTTGTTTTTTTGAGACAGGGTTTCTCTGTGTAGCCCTGGCTGTAATGAAACTCACTCCATAGACTAGGCTCAAACTTGGAGATCTGCCTGCCTCTGCCTCCCAAGTGCTGGGACTAAAGTCATGCACCACCACTGCCCAGTATTCTGCTTTAGTTCCTGTCTTCAGGCTCTTGATTTGAATTTTTGCTCTGACTTCCTTCAGTGGTAGACTGTTATGTGGAAGTAAGCCAACTAAATCTTTTCCTCCTCAAGTTGCTTTTGGTCATCACAAAAACACAACTGTAACCAAGACAGCGTGCAACAGCAGGCAGATCATACCCAGAAGCAGCATTTCACGGCTCTCCTCTACATTTTCAGAGTTTTATGTTCTTTCTGGTCCCTTTTATTAGGAGTTCCCTGATCCTGGGATGATGGAAAGTTGTTACAGATGTCCTGTCCATAATTTATCCCATCACAAGTTGTTAAAGCAGCACCATACTTTCGTGTTCCAAAATACAAGTCTCCCAGTGCCCCTGTAGCCCACCACCACATACCAAGTGGCTTAAAACAACACACGTTTGTTCTCCTACCGTTCTGAAGGTCAGACTGTAAAGTCAGATTATTGGCAGGCAGAACCGTATTACTTCTGGAGGGGAGAATCTGTTTCTAGTGTATAGAGCCAGCATACAGAGGGGAGCCCGGGTTGGGTGAACTGCCCCATTAAAGAGTTGACTTTGACTTTTCAACCAGAAGTTGCTGGTGGCTTGAGTTGACAGGTATACCTCCCCCGCTACTGAGTAGAAGCGGGGGCTCAGCAATTAGGTTAAAATGTAGACAGGTAATGCTATTATATGACACTATTTCCCTTTGTAGATTGGGAAATCCTGCTATATGCATACTGCCAATTCTTCACAATTGTATTGCTTGGTGCAACCATAGGAATTGCTACAGTTGTGGGTAAATGCCTCTTTAGTATTTAGTATTGTTTTATTTTTTTATTTTTTTGGCAACCTGAAAACTATTCCTTGTTATTTCTATAAATAACAATTATATGTTTAAGAGAAGTCTAATTATTCCTTTTGTAGATATTTAAAATGTTTTTTTCAATTTGATAAGTACTTCCTAGTTATTTCTTCTCTGTTTTCAAAAAACTTCATATGTGTTTATTATCAGAGATGATGTTTTAAAGTTCTGTTATTTTCCTCTTCTTTGGCATCTGGACCTCGGCATAGTACATGAGGTGGAGGTCACTACCGTCCCAATACCCCCTTGCCTTATACCTGTGGTTGTGAGTATCAAGGATGGGCTGAACTTCCAATCCTAGTGCCTGAGACCTCTCAGGGAATAGCAACCATAGTAGCATGGCAGACTGTGTGTGTGTGTGTGTGTGTGTGTGTGTGTGTGTGTGTGTGTGCGTGCATGTGGCACGCATGTGCACTCCTGGCAGCAGAGCAGAAGGCCACCTGTCTTGGACTACTACATGGCGAAATTTAGCAGTTTACTTTGCCCATCCACTTAGAAAAGATCTAACTTCTTATTTATCCTTAATTAAATTCATGCCCCTCATGAAACTCTGGGTAGTGTCCTTGCTTTGGTCAACTGTGTAGCCCATGGCACAACCTAAGCCCTCAAGAAATACAACCTGAGGTGGTGAACGGATGGGTTGCGTGTTCACTTGAGAAGACTATGCTGCTTCTCTCGATGCATTTCTCAGAGATGGGGAAACGAGAGCCCACATGTGAGTGACATAGCAATACTCAAGCCACCTTGCAGATATGCCGCCACTTAAGAAAATATAGCCCATTCTCTGACCTGTAGTTCAGAGGCCAGGAGGGCTCAGTTTTAGTCTCCTGACCGCCAGGTGACGAGGAAGGAAGTGTACCTGAATGATTGTTTATTGTGGCATGACCGTTACCACTTTAAACTGAGTTCATGGGAAACTTCAGGCCTCCTGCCTTGAGAAGAGCAATGTTTTTTTTTTTTATCCCACCCTAGAACTTAAACCGTCCCAGTGAGAGCCAAAGAGCTTAGCAAATCCTCTGCTTTGTCACAGTGAAGACCTTTGCCTAATGCAAGGTCTTATCCTGCAGATTGCTTGGGGCCAGAAGATAGCCTGGTTAATCTGAGCTGCTCCCACTTCCCTACAGTGTTCACTGAACTGGGTTTTTTTTGTCTGTGAATAAAATGGTCCAGATCTGGGTTGGTTGCTATGGTAACTGTATCAGGAGCCTTATGCTCTATCTTCCTCTGCTGACAGCTCCTGTGCAGTGAAGCCCCTGTGGGGCGTGGGTGCCTCTTCGTAACCTCATGGAATCACCTTCTCAAGAAGACAAAGTTCACTACGAAAAGTCAGGCCAGCTCTTAAAGGAAAGAAGTTCCTGGTCGTCCCTTGAGGTGCATGGCTCTGTGGTCACACACATCTAGCCTGCTTATATTAGGGTCTCATTAGTTAGTTTGGCAACCAAAACTTTTGGGTACAAAATCCTTGGGCCCCTGGGACAGTGGACTTTGATTTTTGATCTCCCGAGTTAGGAGCAGACATGGCTTTCTGGGATTTGGAATTTATTTTATTAATAGGTTTGGAATCATAAGCCCAGCCAAATGTAGGTAAAGGCCTGCTTCTTGAGCTCCAGGATATTATTTGGCAGTTTCCTCTAGGTAGGACGTGGCTGTTATCAAAGGCACAATGGAAGGCCCCAGAGCTCTTGGCTCTGTGTTCTCATACCAGTGGAGGGCTTTATTCACAATGGTGGTCCAAGGAAGGCAGAACTGGTGTGGTTGATCTATGGTAAAGCTCCTGTCTCAAATAGCAGCACTGTTTGTTTTTTTTTTTTTTATATGTTGGTCCATCTATAGAATACTACTTAAATAGTAAACTGTCATGTTACCTCAAATTCTTCCTTTATTTCTCTACTTGACATCTCAAAATCCGTATAGCCCAAGCCAAACTTAATCGCATGCAGCCTGGACTACTTTAGTAGCAACCCAGCTGTTCCGTCTGTGGCCACTGCTGCTTCTCTGGAAGACCTTCAATGCCCATGTCATCATGGTCTGGGCTGGGACCCAACTCCCTTTCCAGCCTGTGTTGCACACTCTCCCTCTTGCCATCTCTGCTTCAGCCACTCAGCAATAAGGAGCCTCCTTATGGTGGTGACTTCCTATGGTGGGGTCCCTTCTTCCACAGCGCCTTGCCTAGGCTACCCCTCCCAACCGATGTTTGCTTCTCTCCTCATTCAGTTTCTTCTTAGACATCATCTAGACTTAGTTTAACTACTACTTTTTCCTGGCATGGTTTTCTGACTTCTCACAGGCCGGGTCTTCTGTGATATTCTCTCAGAGCCTTAGGTAATTTTCATCTCTACAACAATCAAACATTAGTGGTGTCATTATTTTCTCTCCATGTCCATTTCCCTTACTAGACTGTGAATTCCATGAAGAGCAGAGCACGGAGCTGTTATCCATCATTTTACCTCTGTACCTAACACTGTGCCCAGGACACAGTAGGAGCTCAGTAGAGTCTGTTGGATGAGAATATAAATCTTTATTGTTGAATTATGGTATTAGGAGGGGCCTTTTCTAATATCTGTCCTAGCTCCCAAACAATGACACAGAGACCTATTAGGTTTATTAATGAGCTTTAAAGCACCACAGCTGGGCAGATACTGGTCTATTGTAACCCATCTACACTAGCCTGGCTACTTCCCAGCTGTGTGCTCTTTTCCCTGCCATCCAGGCTTCCCCAGGCTGCTCCTGTTCCATCTTTGTCCTCATGGTGATCTCTCTTCCCTCTCTCTACTTTCTTCCCTCCCTCCCTCCCTCCCCCCCCTCTCTGTCTGTCTCTCTCTTCCCCTTGCTTTTTGATAACCAATCAGAGATAATTGGGGAGCATTGTTTACACAACATTGAAACAGGAAAAATTTCATTCATCATGACAATGCCCATGACTGGATTGCAACCTGGATCTTGGGGTACACAAGTCAGCATCTGAATACGTAATGCACAAGAGCGTCCCCCAACATTTACAATCACTGCAAAGTGCAGGTTCTTATACCTATTTAATAGATGAAGAGGCTTACAGCAAACATCAATCTTCATTTGTCTCACAAAAAGTTTGAGCTCTGGTGTTAAAGCCTGAGGTATTGCTATTTCCAGTCTCTGCGTGAGGGTCACGTGGACTCACAAGGCATTAGTGGTCTTTGGGAGCACACAGTGGAGGTCATCTGGGCTAATGGAATCAAACATTTTACGCTAAGAAAAGCATTGTGTTTGAACCTGTCCCCAGCCTGACTCTCACCTCCGTATGTAAAATACATAGTTTATTTTTCTGTCTGTTCAGTGGGGGCCGGCACCCCCCTCTGAACCTCCATGGTCCTTCGTGGATACACAAGAAGCTTCTCCTGTTCTGCTGTTCTGCCCGTCTCTCTACAGCCCAGGTTCTGACACCCAACACTCGGTTGGGTTTCGGTGCCTGTTGGTTGAAACTGCTCATTAAAAGCATTTGGGTGGTTGTTAGTGCACCCCAGTGCTGAGTTCTGAGTCAGCTGGTTTGGGGGTGAGGCCCAAGTGTTGCAGAGTTTTCAGATCTCAATGGTGAGATCGGAGTGGCCATTGGTGAACCTCTGGGCTAGAGTCTCAGGGGCATTTATTGAAGGTAACCAAGTGGAATTGGAATCACCTTTTTGTGAACGAGAGCGGGTTTGGTCAGGGAAAGAGATGGCCCTGCCACTGGGGAATTCCTGTTCTGTCCCTACCTCTGGGAAGCTTGTGGAGGTCAAGGATCAGGCTAGACTTTTGGGTCTGTGGGAATTTTGAAGAAAAAGCTAAGGGATGTGACAGTTACTTATGGAAACCTAGTCCCTAGCCACATGGACAGCCACTCAGCTGTCGATCTGCTTTTTACTGCCAAATGTCGTAACAGAACTGATTCTGCATGCTACACGGAGGGCCAAATCAATTAAAATTTTCTTGAGTTTTGCAGATGGTGCATTGACTTGCATTCACTTACTAATTCATTTACTTCCCCCAATAAGTACTGACTGATTGTGGCACAACACGATGCCAGTTCTTGGGAAGGTCGCATGAGGAAAATTCTATACAGGCCTGCTGAAGAGCTTCACAGCCGGAGTAGACAGCCCATTTTCCCAAACTTCAGTGCCTGAACATTTTGTGATTAAGAGGGCTCACACTTGAGCCAGACAGCTTGGTGAATTATAATTAATTCGTACTCTGGAAAAGTTACTTTCCCTCTGAACACCTCCGTTTTCTGATATGGACGCTGCTGTGAGTAATAATAAACAGCATGACAGAGCTGCTGCGAGCATAAATGAGGTTGTTCCTAGAGGGTACTTAGTACGGAGCCCGGCATGTAACAAAAACCCAAATACGTGTCAGCCGCTATTATAGAAACGATAGCAACACAGGCGAGCAAGCAAGCAGGGTTGGGATTGAAGAACGCAGAGGAACGTAGGGAAGTGGACACTGAGGCAGTCACAGGCCACTGGGAGAGGAGAAGGTCTTGGGAAGGTAGAAACTGGTCTCGAGAAGAAACCTTTAATCCCAGCACTCAGGGAGGCAGAGGCAGGCAGAACTTTGTGAGTTCGAGGCCAGCCTGGTCTACAAAGCAAGCCCAGGACAGCTGGGGCTACACAGAGAAACCCTGTCTCATAAAAACCAACTCCCCCCCCCCCCAAAAAAAAAGAAAAGGAAAAAGGATGCTCTGGGTATGTGGGTGGAGTTGAGGGTGGGAGCTCCAAGTAGGAGTGGAATGCTTGTTATTTGAAATGTGGAAAAACAGTTTATTTACTGGCCTGTACCCTCACCTATGCTCCTCAGGCTGCAAGGCAGGCTGATATATTAATTGGTTATGTCCCCCCGTTTCTCCCCCGTCCCAGCCCCCACACAAGCCCTGCATTCAGCAAGTGTGGTGATTTATCGTTATAGGCCAAATGGTCCGAAATGCCAGTTGCAGAGCTGGAAGTCTAAATTTAGCATATGAGTCCTGGGTATTTAGACTTAAAGGGAAATTTCCAGATTCTGAGATCAGGTTAAGACCACTTTGGCCCTTTAACCGCAGTTAACATTTTCCTTGAGAAATCCCAGCCTTTAACAGCCTCTCTTTGACAAGTCGCTGGCCAATATTTATGTTCCGTTCCATTAACATCACGAGGGCTGACTCTCCACTTTAAGAGATATGCGTTTGGCTGGAAGAAATCATTGCTGTGTATGCCTTTCACATTCTCATGTGTACACACACACACACACACACACACACACACACACACACACACGTGCGCCTCAAAGCTTGATAACACGGCATGCTTCTCAACCTGCGAATGTATGTATGTACTTGGTGCCCAGGGAGAGCAGTCCTGAGTGATTGTCTGCATTAGATGTGACTTTATCTGACATTTTCTTCAAGTCTTCATTTCCCCAATCTAGTTCAAAGTCTTCTGTAGGCCTTTAAGTTTCCATTGCTTGTTTTCAGAGTCAATCACTTGAAATACATTTTGTTGTGATTTTCCCTAGCTCAAAAGCATGTAGATTTTAGAGTTAAGACTAAGAGTATTGTATTGGCCTCAAAGATGCAGACATATATATATATACATACATACACATACACTTTTAATCTGAGGTCCATGGGTTATGTGAAGGGAAAAGTTCAATGTGATGAGCCACCACAAATATGAATTTGAACTGTTTTACAAGTTTAGGGCCCTGCAGAAAATATGTATTTATTGGTCTAGGATGTTGGTGTGTGAATGGGTGAGTTGTATTTATTTAGGAAATGATAGAAGCCATGGATGTTTTCTCCAAAAAAAAAAAAAATACTTGCAAATATGTTACACCAATTTTCTGCACAGCATTCATTCTGTTGTACTCAAACACATTTTTAGCATACAATGGTCGATCACTCAGAGTCTCATGATCGCCTTGATGTTATTTTTGAATGCAAAAGTTAATATCATGGCCTGATATTCTTGCTAAGTCAACAGGCAGATATGAAAGTAAACTGTAATTCAGTTGAAAAGTAACTTTCATAGGAAGACTGTTGTTTATTGGCTAGAATAAGATGTTAGAATGATCTTTTTTTAAATATCATGAGGACTTCTTCCATGTGCCATCAGTTTAGACCTCTCAGTTTGCTGGTAACCAGGGTGGGTTATTTTTTTTTAATAGTATCTGCTAGGAAAGGGCTTAGTCTGACAGATGAGGGCACACACTGGGAACTCTAAAACACTTGGAGCTGAGTTCATCTGCTGTGATTTTGCTTGTGGTTCAGTGAAGCCAACTTTGTCCATGTCTGAAGGGAAGAATCAGCTGTGTATTTCAGTCTAAGGTTTTCCAGTAGATGTAATCTTCCTGGGTTTCTTTGTCCGCTTGGATTTACATAACATCTGGTAAAGCCTCTTACTCTGGTCGCTGGCCTCCAGATAGCCTTTGCTCAACTTGCCGAGAGTACATAGCCTTCTTCACCTATGTGCCCCTTCTGCAATGGGAACCTGGTAAAAGTGTAATTTTTTTTTAGGAGAGTAAAAAATGGGACTTGCTAGATCTTGAGACAAGAGTTGTGGCTCCTGAAGATGGCCAAAACTTCTGGTGAAGTCATGTAAGTCATGAATGAACTTTCTGTCAAATTAGTGTCAGATGATGAAGCTAGTTACCAGGAGAAGAAAAATTATATGATTATAGTGAACCAATTGCCTGAAAATGTGTAGGTTGGAGAACCAGAAAACGTTTATGTGTAGTTCTTGACAAATCCTATCTACAGCATTTGAGTCTGGAACCCCAATTCTGTTAAGGTGAAGTGAACTTGACTTATTTTAAAATTATTGTCCTTATGTGTGGTGTCAGGGTGACACATGGTGATTTCTTTCTCTAACACAATGATAAGGCAAGAGGCTTGGTGGAGCAGTGGTGTGCTTTCTCTGTCTTGTGACACTTCCATTTTTATTTTCAACTTCTGTAAAGAAATATTCTTTATTTCAAACGTCTCTTGGCTTCTAAAGGAGCCACATCAAATGGGCACCAGCACAACAAAACTAGACACTGGCTGTGCTGAGAGCTGCTGATATGTCCATTCATTGGATGCTGAAGGGGGCTCAATGGGCTCAGCTCTCCTGAGACCATCTTTAAGTGGGAGTTAAGTCATCGGCTCTGGCTGGGGGGCACTCTTGATGGACACACTCACACAGCATTATTCCTCTTTTCACACTTAATACATTTAACTACTTTAGGACTAATGCCTCCAGGGTGTGCCTAGCCCAAAGGTTTCCTATGCTTGGCTGTTCTGCCTGTACCGTGGCAGGTTGCTCTAAATCCAGGCTATTGGATTGGGGGTAGATTTCTCTAGTTTTCATAGATATCTTCTCATGAAAGCGATCTATCCTGAGTGGGGCATTTCACATTAGACACAAATCATATAGCCATTGTTCCTTTGATTAGGAAAATAGAAGCGTTTCCCTAATACTTCTATTAGGAAAGACACTTTAACATGAGGGACATGGCAGTCTTGGTGCCCATCACATTTGGTTCAGAACCAAAGGAAATGGTCTTTCTACTTTATTTGATGTTTTCCAATGTAAGGTGCTCTATGTCCTAATGTCCATGAAACAAACACAATGGCATCTCATGTCAGAAGAAAGCGCTAAAGGAAAGTGCTCTTATAAAGATGCCTTTGCTAACTTATGGCTTGTGGGCATATCCCCTGCCAACACCCATGTGCGCAGAATGGAAACTCATATTTTCCAAGAATAAATTTGAAGCTATTAAGGAGTTAGAAATGTGACAAAATTCTCATTTATATTCCTGAATCCTGTCTTCCATTATAAAACCAACAAATTCTTAATTTAGAAAATGCCTATTAACCAAGATGGTTGGGAAAATGCTGAAAGTAAAGCAAGTATTTTGAAAAGTAAAACAAAATACCTCCCTAATAGTTCCTCAAAGTCAGAGATTATGGCCGTTTGTTTCTAAAAATTAGTCTCCCTTGGAAATATGTACAAGCTGTAGGGTCTGCTGGGATTTCATTTGGCTCTAGATAAGGGGCCCTTGCAAGGCAGAAGGATATCTTTTTTATTCCTTTATTATTAGTGTTTTGCTTGGCACCCACTCATAAATGAGCATCTGTCAGTACTTGGGCAGTGAGTAATCATCAAATATTCTCAAGTTCATTGTTTAACGATGTAGTTTGGATCCTCCTAGGGACAGATACTCCTCACAGATTTCTGATACATCCTGACAGTTATCAGCGGTGCTGGCCTTTGGCCTTGGGCACAGGGCTACTTCAGTTAGCCACTTCAGACACAGTATGACTTCTAATAAGGGCCTCAGGAATCTTATGAAGGCCACTGGGGTTAGCCACACGCAATGCCTCACAAGAACAGGCTTGCTAAGTATGTAGGGATTCTTCTAGACTGCAGGTGTTTATAGGGGCGGAGTCTTGCCTGGTCTGGAATCTCAGAAAAGCAGCGCTGATCTTCAGGGCCCTACTTGTGATTGAGATGCTTATGGCTTGTGGTTTCTTAGCAGTGCGTGCCTTACCTCCTCCTATGTTACACTTCCTTGAGTCTGGTCTGCATGGAAATACCTTTATTTTGACCAACTCATGCCAGCTCTTCTTGAGACAGAGACAGATCCTGGCAGTAGGTGACAGCACCCACCCTAGGTTAGTAGCCACATCTTCAGGCCCCTTGGGAGGCCTCTGCCCTGAGGCAAAGACCAAGGGATCATAGAAATCAGAATGGCTTCTCACGAAGTCTGCTTTCTTTGTGGGTCTGATGGTCAGGCCATTAAGGTCTGCATTGCCTATTTCATATGCTTAGCATAATAACTTTGGACTATTTTATGAAGAATTCAATCCCACCAAACTTGAAAAGCCATGATTTGTGGAGGATGTGCTCGAGGTTGTACATAGTCCTGAATCCACCTCTAACAGACGCTCTGCCTGGGCCTCTTGCCACTCTCAGGGGTTGCTGAGTTCTAGCCCTTCATCCTCTGGGGAGGTGGACATGACCTCCTCCAATAGCTTTGGCTTTCAGAACAGCAGCTAAGAGAGCCTCTTTTGGTCAGCATTGGTTTTCTGCCTCGCAACCAAAGATTCTAGAGAAAAGACCACGCAAAAACTTGTCCTTCACAGAATGAGGAAGGAAAGACACGGTGAAAGTAAACCATAGATTGATAATATCTTCTGTAGTCCAGCTTGATTTGTTGTCATTTGAGTTACTAAATGATTGCCAACATCCTATCAAGATCAGAAATGTCCATTCAAAATATACACAAATATTCCATGCATTAAAAAAGCAACCCATTTAACTAGAAGAGAGGTAGCTAATTCTTATTAACAGTTCATTTAAGGTTTGGGAAGACACACATTCTCTCTAATTCTGTAAATTCCCACGGATGGACATCTCAACATTGGAGGATGTGTGTTGCTGGTGAGAACTGAGGACTATGCTGAAAACCTATCTGCTGGGATTTCTGCTGTTAATTTTGGCAGGGAGGGTGCTTGCCTCATGAGAGCTGAAAGACACAGCAGAGGCAGGCTTGCCTGGGAGAGAAACAGCAGCTGCAGGAATGAGAAAAGAGCTGCTCTCACAGAGCAGACCACTCCATGGTCATCAGCTGGTACCCTCAGCTCTCCCATCTGCCTCAAGCAAAGCCCCATCCGGCGCTTACAGGCACTGTTCCCAGGAGCCCCTGAAACTCTACAGCTTTGCATTGCAGTGACTTTCATTTTGTACAGGAATGCCAGTAACGCAACTTCTCCAAGCGAGAAGCAGGAATGGGTCAGTAAACCAGAGAACCCATGGCCAAACCCTTAGGCTAAAACACATGATAAAATATGTTCTAGCTGTGGCCACATGGCGGCGCCAACTTAGTTGTCAAACTGGTTTCTTTCTGTCCAGTGTCAGTAGTTTCCAAGGTTCTTTTTTTACAGTTGGTCCAAACTTCCATTGAGTGATTGGCTGCTGTTGTGTGACTTTAACGCTCAGTTGTTAATACCTTAACAAAGCATGCAAGAGTGCAGTAGGTGGTGACGTTGCACAGTGATGAAGAACACACCAGAAAAATCAATATGTTTGGAATGGAAGAGGTGATAAAACACAAAGAAGCCCAGAAACTTGCTGCCATACGCTATTAAATGCAAGAACAAGCCCTCTGCAAGATGTTAGAGTGAATGCTAAGAAAATAAAAAGCAGCATTAGAACGTATCATTCCACAACGCCTGCGGATTTATGTGCCCCTAGAAAGCATCCTCCATTTTCACATGTACTCCTAGGAGGAGTCTGTCTTGAATTACACGAGACCTTCAAGAACTTGCCTCTGGCATAAACCTGACAAGCCATGTTTGTTTACTGTCCCTTCTTTGCCTGTTGTGTGACTTCATCTCTCATTCCCAGTCTGCAGAAAGGTGAGTGAGTGATTGCTGGGGCCTGGTCAAGGTTTGAGGAACAAAGGAGAAAAGCTTCTGAAGTATTTTAACACCCAGGAAGTATTTCATGAATGACCTCCAGGGATGCTCAGCCGGTCCTGAGAAGCCAGCATTGTTTATAGCTTCCTAGACGAGGAGCCAGACTCAGAGAGCAATGTCACCATCTGGCTTTACATCCAGCGACTGGTAGAGCCAGCCCTGAATCCGACTTATATAGACTTCTAGCCTGACTAGAAGGAGGCACGATTGCACTTAAAATCACAACTGGTTTCTACAGCAGAAGTGATTTTTTGTTTTTTTAATAAAAAAAGATGCTCTCAAGAACCCTTTAGGAAACTAATTAGGTGGATGCTTTTTTTTCCCTGGTCAGGGGAAGAACAAAGAGAGACCTGGGGGAAGCATAAATCACACTAGCAGTTCTTGGTCCTGGCTCATTACTAAAGAGTGCTGTCCCTGTCCACTACAGGTGAGGGAAGCAGACACAGAGGCACAGATCCACTCAGGGCCATTCCAGAAAATGACAGTCTTGCTTACCAGCTTTCCTTTCTCCTAACAAAATCAGCTCCATACTTGTTTTTTGTTTTTTTTTGTTTTTGTTTTTTTTTGTTCCCTTCACTCAGAAATCTGTATAGCCTTTGGATTGTTTTGTTTTCTTATGCATTTTATACCAGGCTCATCTCTGTAAGCGGAGGAAGGATAGATCCTTCCGCTTGGTGGGGAGAAAGACATACCTAAACGAAACAGCAGGAAGAGACCCACCCTCTTCCTCCTGCCCACTGGAGTGGCCTCTCGTGGCTGGATTTCAGGATACTGATTTTCTGTGACCCTGGCAGGCCTAGTGCAGAGCCTCTTTACTTCTTAAAGTACACTGACACTAATTTGTTTTTGAGAATTTTTAAGACTCTTTCAAAATCCCTTATAGTGACTAGAAACACCCTGGGGTGTTGCAAATTCAGAGTTTGGGGATTATTGCGGAGATGTGAAAGCTGTGGCTGTGCGGCCAGTGGAAAGCTCTGCATGGAGCAGTTTTGTCTGTCAAACAGCTGACAGTGCTCAATTTTGCATCAGATAGAGTGGCCCCCACCATTGGCACACCCACAGGCAGATGGTGGTTGTGGTAACGTGACACCAAAATATTTGTTATTTCGAGATAGTACAGTCAAGCCCGGCTGCTTTTATTTTCCCCATCTAACTATTTAGCTGGGCCTCAGACAGGCAGCGTGGGCTGTGATTGAGAGCACTGGCTTTGGAAGCAGACCCGGATGGATTAGACTTTCTGCGCCCCTAAGCCCTGTGACTTGGTGTCCTAGTTTGGAAGATGGATCCATGGGGGGGAAAATGATAATAATTCTATCACTTCAACAATATAAGCCTGTATCTGGGGTGAAGATGGCAAATAAATATGTGTGAAACCACATTCTGGGTGCTTAGTAAATGCCACAACATCTTCTTTCCGCTTGCTTGTCCCCGTCAGTAGGCAATGACAGTGGTCCTTGACTGTGGACATGGAGAGTATGGGGGGGGCATGGGCCCACTTAGAAGTGGAGGAGACCCTTGGAAGCCCAGATGGTCTATGAGCTTTCCCCACTAAACCAGAGAGTCCAGTCATCACGAAGGCAAGGACCAGGACCGTAGGACAAACTAGGTCAAGTCTTTAAGACTGTGCATCAAAAGCACTTTAAAAAAAAATAGCCAAGGAAGGACAAGATTAAAAGAGAACCAAAACCATGTCAGAAAGAATGGCAAGGGGTCCCTGAGCCAGGAAGAAAACTGCAAGATCCTTCTTTCAGGTTGAGGAGTCCAGCAGCGGTGGCTTCCTGTAGGTTGAGAAAACAAACAAACAAACAAACAAACAAAAAAAAAAACAAAAAACAAGTTGAAGCTTTCAGAGAAAGAAAGAGACAAGAGAAGAAAGAAGCATTAAAAAAATGTACAAGGGAGGAAGGAAGCTAAACAGGGGGCAGAACAGTTGCAAATTGCTGGTGATGACTGTGGACATTACCAATGTCATCAGTGATGTTTTGTATCTCTACTGTCTTGTGTGGTTGTACATCTTAGACTTGGTTTTAGCTTCTTAGGGTTACTCTAACAGAGCACCATAAAATTGGGAGTGTCAAACTGTAGAAACATACAGAAGCCTGAGATGCAGGTGTCAGCCAAGCTGCTCTCCCTGGAACCTGGAAAACAGTTTTTCATCTATGTCCTATCATCACTCCCGGGCCATGGCCAGAGCTGGCGTCCCTTGCCTTGAAGCTGCACCAGTGTCTGCCTGGCTTGTCACGTGGCATGCTCCTTGTGGTGAACACAGTCACATGGCATCAGGGCTCCCCTTCAAGATGCCATTATAACTTGATCGCAGTCACGGGCACACTGAGCCAGTTCGATACATAACGGTGTCATCCTAAGAATCTGATGGTAGCATTGATCGCTCTGTTGAGAAACGCAGGCCTGCCCAGAACATTTTGTGAATTGTTGCAGGGAGCCTCCTGCAGATGTTTGTGGATTCCACAGGGAATTTGCTGTTTCTGGTGTGAGCCAGCACTGTCAGTATTATCTGGGGGGGGGGGGGCTTCCCAGAAATTTAAAACCACAGGCTTCAGACTTTGACTCCAGCATCTGCATTTTGATGAGGCTCCTCATGGGTTTTGTTGATGGACCCTGCTCTGGGAGTTTGCAGGTCCTAGATAAAGACCCTTTCCCCTCTTCCTTTCTCTTTTGCGCACTCTCTTCTCTTCTCTTCTCTTCTCTTCTCCCCTCCCCACCCCTCCCCTCCGCTCCCTGCCCTTCCTTTTCTCCCTCTTTCTCTCTCTCTCTCTCATTGCCAGCTAGGAGACTCAACTTTACCTGCCCACTTCTTCATCACTGCTCAGCACGCCTGCATCTGTAATAGCCTGGACCATGTTCTCTTCGCTACAGGTGAAACTATACTCACCTCTAGCAAATACACCTGAAGATCTATTTTACACAAGGCAGAATGAAAGTCACTAATTGAACATAGTGAGCAGCAACTTGGTGCCGGGCCTCCAAAAGGAAGGGGTCCTGTCTCCCGAGCGACTGTCCATCTGGGTTCCATCGTTACCTGCTTGTTCTTCAGGATCCACAGGAGGGGCTGACCAAGTCTTCCTGAGAAAGCACCATGTTTAGAAGCTGTTGCTATTTCCTTTCCACAGTGACTTACTTAGAAGTCTCCCTCCATTTCATGAGCACAGCTGGGGGCTGATGTGGTAGAACTCATCTTCCCCCTCCCCCCTTTTCTACAGCAAGAAAGTTTCTAGCAATTTTGTCCCAGAGGTAGGGTCATAGGCTTGTTCTTGGAGTAGACGTTGCTTGGGAAAATGCTCTAGAACAGGGCCTTTTGCTCCTTTCTGACACAAATGCAAGGAGGCAGGCAAGTCTTGGATTTATTAAACATACCAATTTGTCTTCTAAACCTGTTTTGGGATTATTTGCCTTTATCTTTAATGAGTGTGAATCTCTTAAACAGAGTTAATGAGCATTTTGGATGTTTTCGTTGAATAGACTTAGTACAGTTTTTCAGAACTGTCCATTCAGATGCCATTGTCCCTCATACAGTTTAGAGTTTCTCATCCTGCAGCCTATTGGTTTCCCATGGTGCTTAGCATCTTCCAACATGTGACACAACACGTTGCATAGCTCGTCGTAAGTGTTAGGCAAGGTCTGTTTCATTTACTGGTGTTTCTCAAGTTCTTACAGAGAGCTGTCATGTGAAAGCTGCTAGTAATGTTGACTAAATGGGTAAGCACTTTTTTGTCTTAATATAACAAACATTCCTATATTTTGTATATATCTTCTTAGGTTATGATGTAAATATTTTATTATAGAAGTCATGTTTGCCTGTTCCTAGTATTTTAATATTTACATAATATATTTCAAATAGCCAGTTCACTGAATTTGTATAGAGGACTTTTGTTATAGAAGTCACAATAATTTAAGATGATTTGAATGTCTTTGGGAAAAATTTTTTTGTGGCATTTTAGTTTGTAGGTTTTGTTTTATCTTCCTAATGATGTTTTTAAAATAGGCTTATTTTTTTCTTTTGGTCTTCCTAATGATGTTTAAGAAATGTGCCTTAGCTGGGCATGGTGGCCCATACCTGTGATCCCAACACTCTGGGAGGCAGAGGCAGGAGGATCTCTGTGAGTTCGAGGCCAGCCTGCTCTACAAAGTGAGTCCAGGACAGCCAAGGCTACACAGAGAAACTGTGTCTTGAAAAAAGACCACACAAAAAATAGAAAGCAATATGCCCTCATGCCATTTGTGTCTCCCCAGTCCTGTGCTGCTGTGGCTGGTGGGGGTTGGGGCAGAACCTTTATTGGAGACCTCAAGAGTGTAGTAGTGTCCTGCCTCGTGTGGACTGCTGATCCTTTGAGCGCAGGGGTGAAGGAGTACATGGGGCTGGGCCAAGGGATAGTGAGACAAGAGAGCAGTGGAGCTGAGGGCAGATAAGTGAGTCTGTAGACTTCGACTCATGACTCTCAAGAGCCTTCTAGTCCTTCCAATCCTTTTAACACAAATTCTCAAACTTGTGAATTAACCTTGAGTATCTGTTGCCATGGAGGAAACCTGCGTAGCCTCCAGAAGCCTGGTGGCTGATGCTTCAGCAGAAAACATCAAGTGTTCTAATTGCCAGTGTACATTGAATGAAATCTGGGGGCTAAGTGGTTATTCCCTTGGACTTGAAGAGAAATGCATTCTCTGCCTTTGTAAATGTGGGTGCAGCTTAGGTTGATGTCTTCGGTTCTGTGTCTGAGTCTTGACATCATAGGTTGATGTCTTCAGTTCCATGTCTGAGTCTTGAAAGTTGCCTGTTGACTTCTGGGACAGGCTTGGCTGGGCTGTGTGTGGGTTTTCCCTTAATAGAATCACTGGTTCTCCATCAAGTGTTCCTCTTTGTCTCTTGTGGGGATAGTGGAATGCCGGTTTAAACGTGAAAGAGAGACCTGGAGATCCTGATGGAGAGGACTGGTCAGGGCTCAGAGGTCGTTTGTTCTAGGGAACCCAGGATATTATCTTACAACAGCCTTGAAGGGGCTCCTGTCTGCCTGGATGGAACTGAGATGAGGGAAGTTGAAAAGGTTGGATAGCCTTGTCACCCCTTGCCGTTGGGTACCAAGGATGCTCGCCATATGAAGATAACAAGATCTTCATTTTCCCTCACAGGCTGATGGCAAAATGTTTGTCCTACAAGAGACTGTGGTCTACATCTGTCTTCTCCTTCCAGAGGTAGCCCAAGCTCTCAAGGTACAAAGAGAAATCCGGAGAAGTACATGGGTTTTCTTTTTCTTCCACAGAACTTGGCCTCTTCCTGTCCTGCCAGCCACCTAGGACATTTACCTTCCTGGATGAGGACCTAGCTTCCGTAGCTGTTCCTTTTACACTTTCTTCTCGGGGCCCTGGAACGGAATGAGAGAGTCCTGCACACCTCAGATCGCATAGGGTAAGGACCTTCTTTTCCACGGCAGTGGGATGATGCCTGAGAATAAGCTGAGATGGGCTAGCCATGGCTATATTAGGGCCATGAAAACTGCTTCTCAGCCTGGCCCTGTTGGGAATCTGCTCTTTCCGCTCTATGAGAATGACAGAAGCACCCTTGACCCTTGGAAATGCTGGCTTCCACAGGTGATTGGTTCCGGGTGGGCTTAGAGAAACTTGCCTGCAAGAAGGTGAAACTTAACTCTCCCTTGCAATACTGCTGAGTCCTGGCGAAGTGGGGGGCCAGGTGGGGCAAAGGCAGAGGGTTCCATGTGCTCATGAACTAGGAAGAGAATCTTGGAGGCACACACCATATTTAAGGGAGTCAGGTGATAAACAGAACTTAGCTATGTTACTTCCCCCCAAATGTAACATACTGAGTGGGAAAGGACCACATGGATTATCTTTAAGAAAGTTTCTCTCTTCTTTCTGGAACATTTTTCTACATAAGTACCACTTGAAGAGGTTTCATTATAACAGGTAATGAAGGGGTGCATTAACCCCAGGGCGAGGCTTTTCTGTTTTTCTTTTTCTTTTTTATTTTTATTTAATTAATTTATTCAGATTACTTCTCTATTGTTAGGCTTTTCTGTATTTCATCAGCTTCCTTTATCTGTCCATTCTTTTAGGTGGGCTGTGAGAATCATCCTGTCAGAATGTTCTTGGGCACTGAGGATCTGTTAGCTTAACTAACGTCGCTCACGAATCAGATGAGCTAAGAAATACTTAGCAGGCTAGAGAGATGGCTCAGTGGTTGAGAGCACTGACTACTCTTCCAAAGGACCCGGATTCAATTCCCAGTACCCACATGGCAGCTCACAACTGTCTATAACTCCAAGACCTGACACCTTCATACAGACATAAATGCAGGCAAAACACCAATGCACATAAAATACAAATAAATAAATTTTAAAAAAAGAAATACTTAACAGACCCACCCCCCTCCCCATAAGGCATGTACGCCACTCTGTGTATGTAACTCTGTGTAAATCCATAGCTCCAGCCTTGAAAAGTGTGTGACACTTGGTATTTTATAGTCAGGCAGGGGCCAGTGGTTTGGAAAACTGTGAGGGGCTCATGTGGTATGTGTGTGGTTACCTGACATGGCTGTGGTGGCAGCTTGGACTGTGTAGAAGCCACACCCCCATCAGGGATGTAGAGAGGAGCAGGGCTAAGATAGACATCATAAGATTGACGCCATGGTTTGTGCCGTGATTCCGACCCGTGCTCTTCCTCTTTATGTACTATCAGACAAGCCTCCCAATCCTGCACTCAGGGATTTTGCTATAATACATAGGGTAACATGTAGGAAGAAGCTGTACTTGCGCTTAGATGTTCAGTTCCTGAGAGGTGATATATGAGGGAAACCGGACTCCTGGGTTCAAATCCTACCTCTATGACCAGAAAGCATCATTCTAATACAATGTGCCCACCTTGGTGTCCCACTGAGGACTGAATGAGACACACATAGCTTTGTATTCAGAAAATGTTGACATACATAGAACATTTTCCCCCTGTTTTTCCAGGTTTTTCTTGTAGCAAACAGTAGTTTAGAAACAAGCTAAATGGTGCATATTTCATTATCTCCTTATGGAAAATTATGGAAGAGAATGAGAGAGATGAGAAAGACACCCCCAGCTACACTTCACTCTAGAGAGCCTCAGTCATCCTCCAGGTGGTGCAAACCCTCCGTCTCTAGGCTCCCTTGGGTCACTCTGAGAGGCCCTGTCTTCCTCATACCAACTTCCCTGCCAGGCTGATGCTGTCTGAGCACTTTGAGAAGGCTGGGACTAGATGTTAATCTCACATTATCCCTGCCATAATCACATTTATTTAGCAAATATATAGTAAGAAGGCTTAAAAATATTCCTGACTAGTATATTATAGCAGAGAAAGAGACGCAGAGAAAAGAGACAGACAGACAGAGAGAGAGAGAGAGAGAGAGAGAGAGAGAGAGAGAGAGAGAGAGAGAGAGAGAGAGAGAGACAGAGAGAGACAGAGACAGAGAGATAAAGACAGAGAGAGACAGAGAGAGAAAGACAGAGAGACACAGAGAGACAGAGAGAGATAAAGACACAGAGAGAGACAGAGAAGGAGACAGAGAGAGAGACACACACAGAGAGACAGAGAGACAGAGAGACAGAGACAGAGAGACAGGGAGACAGGGAGACAGAGAGACAGAGAGACAGAGAGACAGAGATTAGCCAAGCTTTTCCAGTCTCATCCAAAGTTAACTTGCAAAGTTTGCCCTGAATTGTTCTGCTTTAAGGAATGGCTTCTGTGAAGGCTGACTTGGAAAGCCCAGGCCAATTCCCCAACCTGTAATAAAGTATATGTATAAAGATAGCAGTGTTGTTACACAGTTTAATTAGTACATCACTCAGACATTTGGACCAATGCCTGGCTCTTTTCCTGCATGTTCATTTAGCTTTTAGTCTAACTCCCGCATGAAATAAACAAAAAGGCTAATTGCTTTTGGATTTTAGCACCGAGTGAAATACCTGGATTCATTATGTGAATCATATTTTATAGGTAGATTAAAGGTTCTATTGGCAAATGAAAAATTCCAAGATGACAGCTGTAATGCTAACAGCAAGGCAATTGAAAGGCCTGGGCTCCCTGAGGTGGCATACGGATCCATCTGACACGTTCCTGGGTTTCATCGCCGTGTAAAATGTGTGCACACTGATGAGAACGTTGCCTCTGGCCGGGAAGAGTTTGTTTCATGGCTCTGAAGCAGTGATATGCTGGGAAAGGTTCAAGGCTCTTGTCCGTGAGGAAAACAAAAGCAAAACCTCTCATTTGTAACTTTCTGACCATGGCTGATCCCAAGGAGTGAGGATAGAAGCTCACCCCTGACTCTTGCCAGCCTTGTGACAAGTGCTCTCTTTGGTCCTGGGGGAGGGCAGGCCTGGCTCCTGAGACTAGAGCTGATTTTTAATAAGTTCTCCGAGATATAGATGTTGATGGGGAGGCTCTGGAGTGGATCCTTTCTGCGCATGTTAGGGCCCAGCAAATGGGAATGCCTTCTCAACTTCCTGGAGAGCGAGACAGGCAGATGAAGGGTATGTGCAGCCTCCCTCCCCCCCCCCCCCCCGGCATTTTCCTATGTGTGTGAGGCTGGTTGGTGTAGCATGGATTTGTGGCCTATACTGTCAGATATACTTTGCTGTTGCCTGTTTAGGGTTGCCTGGGAATAGAGAGTAACTGGTTTTCAATCGCTTCTGAGTTGGGTTGGGTACCGAGGTGTCTGTAATCCCAGCGCCCCAGAGGCTGACACAGGAGGACTGTGAGTTTGAAACTAGCCTGGGCTACTCGGTGAGACCTAAACTCTATTAATCAAAAATCAATCAGTCAAATCCTACCAAAGGCTTTGGAAGCATTTGACACAGTGCACGCCACTCTCTTGCTATTATGGGCTGAGAGAAAGTAAGACTTCCCCCTCGATACTGGCTATGTTCGATGCTGGACGTAGAGAGACATTTGCCTTGAGCCTTGTGTTTGGGGACTGGTAGCCCAAAGGAGACCCCTTTACAGCTGTAGTAATCTGAAGACCTGCCCATCTCTCCCATTTCCCATGGCAGTAGCTATATAATTATTATAGTCTAATCATAGTTTTGGCTCATCAAGTTGTCTAGAGGCAGATGTGAGGACCATCCGGTGCCAGCAAGGTCGTTCTGGCTCTCCTCCAGGCCCGGCAGGCTCTCGGGAGGTTGGAAGTTTGACTCCGTCACTGTGAAACCAGCAAAGTTTCCTGTCAGCTCTGCTAACTAATGATAGCGCCCTACTAACAAGGAGTGATGATGTTGGATTTCACTGTAGGTCCCAGAGAGACAACCGCTTACCTGAGTTTATCCCGTATCCTGTGCCAGGCAGTGGGTTGAACACCTTCTAGCCACTGTCTAGGTTAGACTCACATTTCCTGTGGTTTTCAGCTCCACACACACAGGATCGTGCGGGAAGAGTGATGTTGGACTGCCGAACCAGACGGTTTGACTCTCAGGCTAAGGTGCTTTCTTCATCTCTCTCGGAGCCCGGAACATGGATACCCCATGCATATTTACAGTGAGCGTTGCATGTGGGCAGACTTAGACATTCTTTCTGTAGCGTTCTGGTTTTTTTTTGTTTTTTTTCTGTTCTAGAGGGCTTGGCTCTGAAAGTACTGCTCCTGACCTTGCTCAAAGAGGACCCTCAACAGCTCTTCCCTCCCCATGTGTTGCATTCTGTTAAGATAGACCTCATATGCCAGTGGAGCATGCTTTCTATTAACTCCCAAAAGGGAGAACTCCCAGAAGCCAGCAATGCCTTCCATATAACTAGCTCAAACTGAACGTTGACAAGATAAATTTCCTTGATAAATGCCCACTCGAATTAGCAAACTACAGAAATTATTGTGCCCAAGACTAACCTAAAGCTTCTATGGGATGAAAAACAAACCCAAGGAACTGGTGAGTTCCCACGCTGGGACTATGCTGGCCTGGCAGAGAGCAGAACAGGTTGGGAGAGCAAGAGGGGGTTACCGTGGTATCGAACCTGACACATGGCCTCCGATAGATCTATCAAACCACAGATTCCAAGTGATTTCTCCCTCAGGACATCCTGCAATGTGCAGGGAAGTGTGAAGACATCAAGTGACTCGTGCCCCGCGATGTGGCAGCCTCACGGTCCCAAACACGACTAGCAGCTGCGCTGTCTGTGCTGCAGTCACTGGCCTCTCCTGCATCAGCTTCCTTAGAGATGACAGAACAGGCGAGGACACTGGCCTTTCTCTTTCAGAAAGAAAGAATAATTTCCTTTTCTATCCTAAGAAAGCAAAGCAATATGGAGAAATTGTCAAGAAGTAAAACATTGCTGAAGACATGCAAATAGCATAACATAACAAGGACTGAGCAGGTTGTGCTCCACCACCACCACCACCAATTAAAGAAAAAGAGTCCATGAATTTAAAGGAGAACAAGAAGAGGTTATATGAAGGCATGGAGGAGTTGGGGGGGGGGTAGAAAATGATTGTAATTATATTATAACCTCAAAAAACCCCCCAATAAAATAAAAAGAAGTAAAACGCTGCCTCTAAGACTCATGGTTTTATTTTCAATGTCTCTCCCATACTACACCACACTTTCTGCCTGGCCAGCCCTAACAAGAACTTAGAGCCTTTCTTCCCTAGGACATGGACTTAAAGCCACTCATTCATTAGAACCAGAGGTTTTGGGTACATATAAGGAGGGGACAGGGATATATACCACGTTTTCTTTATTCTTCCCTCTGTTGATGGACGATGACTTTGGTTCCATCGCTTTGCTCTTGTGAACAGGGGTGTTCAAGTGCCTCAGTGACACAGCCAGGAGTGCTATAGCTGAGTCATGTACCATATCTATTTTCAGATTGTTGAGAGACTTTCATAGTGTCATGAAAATAGAAGCAGTTCTGTCTAGAGGAACACAGGGGCCCAATGGAAGAGGGAAGGCGAGACAAAAGACAATACAGTAGGGCATGAGGGGGGCACGGTCAAAAAACACTAGTTGTGTAAAACCCAGAACTATGTATAATGAATATGCACCGGCAAGAGAGGAAAAACAAGGGGCATGGGACATGAAGCAGAAGGGAGATATGAAAGACAGATGGGGTCTTATTTTTAGAGAGGTGATAAGGGCAGGAGGACGTGTGCATGAGAAGGTTGGCACAGGGCTTCTTACGAGTCTGTGAGCTTATGCATGTAAATCAACTTCCAACTTCCTCCTTCTTCACCCATCCTTAGACCTGTCTTACTATCTACTCTGGGGTGACCTGGCACTCAGCAACTGTCCCTGGCTGGACATTAGTGGCATCTCAGTCTTCCCATCAAAAAGCAGCTTCTTCCTCGTTCCCACTCTGAGATGATCTTACCAGGTCTGAGAACCAGTTATTATAGCTGGGAAAGAAAACCCAACCTCTCACCTTCCAGCACTTCTTACCTCTGTAACAGCACGGGTTTACTCAAGGTTTAAAATAGCTTTATTGACACCTACTTGACATATAAGAACTTACGCTTTTACTGTGTTTAATTCAACAAATTATGTAAGTGTGCATCTATGGCAATTCTATTGGCTGTATGACATGCCAGGTTCTCTGACATTTCCAGTAGTATATGGAACTGAAATTATATATTATGTATTATTTTTGTCTTTCTTATTTCATTAAGCTTAATTGCCCTGGTATTCACTCATGTTGTGTGTATCAACTTATTCTATTATAACATTATTTCACAAACTGTTGACTTACTTGCCTGTTACTGGAGGTCTGAGTTGTTTGAACTTCTTATTGAAACACAGCTTGTGTGAACAATGATGAACAAGTCCCAGGATGAACTAATGCATTTCCTTCTCATGAGTGCAGTGGCTTAATCTGATGACAGCCACATGCTTAATGTGTTTGCTTTTTAGAGCCAAGTCACTTTATAAATCATTGTTCACATACCTCATAGAAGAAAGAATTAAGAGGATACTTAAGTCCTGCAGACCAGCTCTAGGAACCAGTGATGAAGAGAGAAGAGAAAGTCTTGGTGGATCCACAGTAGGGAGAATTGAGCAGGCAGTGAACAGCTGGTTAAGGGAAACCAACAGTTGGGGAACAACTGGCTATAGCAACCAGCCGTTGAGGAGAGGTTGAAGAATAGAGGGGAAAAATACTAGACCCAGGCATATGCTGTACAAACTGAAAGGTCTTAAAGCCCAGGAGAACTTTATTTTTCTGTCCCTCAGTCTTGCTTGCTGTTCCTCTTAGTTTTCTGTGGGCCAAACCCAGTATTTTATTTAAAGTGAAGTTCATTTTTTTTCAGTACAGATTACATCATGATTTTTCTCATCTTTTACAATCAATAGAACATTTAAAAGTCAACAGAGCAAGAGAACAGTCTAACAGAAATATAAACAGTTCTGTAGAACCTACAATAAAGTATATAGCAAAAATCAATCAATACCCAAGCAATGGTAAGCATGATCTGATTATTATTTTAAACAATTCTTGGGAAAGTTTAATCATAAATTTCCCTGGGCTAAAGCTATTGTGTTTACATGATTGTCATAGCAACATAGCTTGAGCTAAATGTTCTCTAATAAAGAAAAACTTGACTTACTCCCAGTCCCAAACCAACAGGTGTGCTATCTAAGCCTAGGCTAACTGCCAAGGGGTCCTTTATTGTAAAATATCTATAAAGCATGACATTCCGAGCCCACTTCTATTGCTTTCAAAGCAGATTCTAAAGAAACTTTTCTCCACCTAACAGTATCTAGCCATGTACTGTTATGTCAAGGTCCTAACTTTCTTCTAAGCAGTTTCTACCTGACTGCACACAGAGCTAAGAACTCTCTCTTTGTCTCAAGCCCTTGGGCAGATGCTTTATTTCAATATTCTCTGTGGCAAAAAGTTTTCCCTGTGTGAATTTTTATTAGGGCTCATAGTCAAAGTGAGAAATAGAGAGAAAGACAGTTTTAGGAGAAAAGGCAGATTTCAAGGTAGATTTCTAGACAAAATTACACCTAGACCATACATAATATTTAAGGGCAGTGGTGATTGGCCAGAGATCTTTGGAGCTTTGCCAAGCAAAGCCTCAAACAGCTGCTCTGAATGTCTAGAGATCATGCTGGACAGTCGGAGGTCTCTGGAATTTTGTTGAGAAAAACCTCTGTGACTTATATGAGAATGAATCCAAGGTTGTACCCCTCACTCTGCCTACAAATAGCTGGGAGTAGAGATGTCCGCACATTAGGCAGGAGCTTGCATTGCCAGATGTTCTTTTGATGACACAGCCCTGGGCTCTCTGGGAGCAGCCTGTAAGGTGGCAAGAGCAGCAGATCTTTTTGCAGGAGGTACAGGTACACATTCACTCCTTGCATTTATAGGAGCTTGCACAGGTGCAGGTAGGTGCAGGTACAGGTACAGGTTCAGGTGCAGGTAGGTACACGTACAGGTTCAGGTAGGTGCAGGTACAGGTGCAGGTTCAGGTGTAGATAAGTGCAGGTACAGGTGCAGGTGCAGGTGCAAGTACAGGTGCAGGTATGTGCAGGTAGGTGCAGGTTCAAGTGCAGGTAGGTGAAGGTACAGGTGCAGGTTCAGGTACAGGTAGGTGCAGGTACAGGTGCAGGTTCAGGTGTAGCTAGGTGCAGGTACAGGTGCAAGTACAGGTGCAGGTATGTGCAGGTAGGTGCAGGTTCAAGTGCAGGTAGGTGCAGGTACAAGTGCAGGTTCAGGTACAGGTAGGTGCAGGTTCAGGTACAGATGCAGGTTCAGGTACAGGTAGGTGCAGGTACAGGTGCAGGTTCAGGTGTAGATAGGTGCAGGTACAGGTGCAAGTACAGGTGCAGGTTCAGGTATAGGTAGGTGCAGGTTCAGGTGCAAGTAGGTGTAGGTATAGGAGCTATCAGTGGTGCAAGAGATGTTGGGGTGAGGCTGGAGATGCAGGGCTGGGGGTTAGCAAAGCATACCTGGGCTGAGGGAAGGTGTGGGGTGTTTAACTTCTATAGAAGTCACTAAGCTTTCTCCAAAGCAGTGGGGGTCACTTACATTGCCACCATCGTTGGTGTTCTAGTTGCTCCTCACTCTCACCTGTGAAACCCTGCTGGTAAGGTTGAAGTCTGATATGTCCAAATAGCCAACTAAGCTCCGTATATATTACAATGGACTCCCTTTCTCAGTGGGGGTTCTTTCTGTCTGAACTGGGGAACCGTCAGGAAAGATTACAGGCCTGACCTTTTCTTAATAGAACCTTTTCAGCAAGAAGCTGGGGATCAGCCCACCCTATGCTAAAGAGATTCTAGCCTTCAGCAAATGACTTTTAATCATATCTAGAACTTCTCCCCCCACCCCTAGGATAATTAGGTACTGTGTTTTCCTTCTTGTGATGGGACCCCATGTTACTGTATGTAAATCAAGTATCCTGGCATTTCTAGCCCTAGTGAATCAGACACATTCACTCACAGACTCCTCCCTACTGCCCAAAGTTTATAAATTAAGGTTGGCTGGCTTGTTCTCTCATGCTCGCACCATTCCTGCACCATGGCCACCTGAGCATCATCATTTATTCTGGGGACGAATAGCCCCTGAACACCTGGGTCTTGACTATGGATCAAGGAAGTCAAGGCGGCAATGGCAGAGCTGCCTTGGCAACTGCTAAAGCCTGCTGTTTTGCGTCTAACTCAGTGCTGACCACCAGTGAAACCCCGCCAGGCCTGGATCTCACAGGACCTACCTGCTGGCCAGTTTCAACCTTCCACCCACTTCCTCTGCTGTGCCTAGGACAACACAAAGGGTGGTAACATTGATACCAGCAATCTCATTCTGAAAGAGCTAAACTGTAACACTCCATGGAAAACTCCTTCCACAGCCTGGCCTAGAATATGAACCTTGCCCTAACGTGCTCTAGCCGTTCCTGATAGAAACAGGACCTTTGATCTTGAGGTCCATCTCTTTTTGTCCGGAAGCAAGCAGCCCCTGGACCGGCCTGCCAGACACAGAAGCCAGGCCGCCTGCTGGACACTGAGTGACATTCACCAGCACTTGACTCGGATCAGCATGTCATTCTTTAGTCACAGGGTCCTGAACAGGAGGCGTCCCGGGGGGGGGGGGGGATCAGAGATAAAAGAAGATAGAACAAGTGGATTCAGGAGGTCTTTCTCAAGCTATGTCTTATGCCAAGCAAACTTATTAAGAAGTGCAGCATCTTATTTATATACTATTTGCAGGGGGAAATTGGAGAGTCAGTGGAAAGCTAGCATACAATGGACAAAGTCAAGTGGAAGCTAATCAATCAATGCTACATGAAGGGAACCCAGAACATCTCAAGTGAGTCACAGACTGCATCCACAGCAGCCCTGGGAACTGAAATCTTAACTCTTTCAAGACCCTGGTCCCCCCCCCCCCCAGTCCTCCCTTGGGCAAGGACTCAGAACTAGGTCCCTTTTGTCCCTTCATCATGGTCCCTGAGAAAGCCTTGGATGGGTTCAGGCTCTCAAGAAACAACTTGCTGTGGTCAGCAAAGTCTGGAGGGTCCAATGGGCGGAAGCAGTGTTCATTTATTTTAATTTGTGCATCTCTGATCATTGGCAATCGTCACACTTCCCGCCTTCTGTAGATCTTCTGCCAAGTTTTCAGGAGGATTGTTTTCTTATTGAGATTTGAGTTTCCTTCCAACATTTTGGATATAAGTCTTTTGTCAGACATGAGATTTGCAAATATCTCACCCCTGCCTGTGCCTTCTGTTTTTGTCCTTACACCTCTGCCTTTTGAGGAGTAATGTTTCTGATTTTGACAAAGCCCAGTGAAAGCCACAGGGGCAAACCAGGTTTTCAGGAGAACTGAGTCAGAATGTCTACTTCTGACCTGCACCAGAGGGGATAGAATAAAAAAGAAAAGGGCTGTGGCACTCTCAGAAGTTTCCTGGCAAGAATCAAGCCGAGGAAACCACTCAGCTGCAAAGATAGGCTACCATGCGTGGATGAGAGGAACTGAGAGTCCAAGTCACAGAGCCAAGAACCACAGAGGACTCAAGGGACTTCCAACATTCAGTACGCCAGGTTTATAATTGCTGTGGTACAGCCATTCCTTCCCTCTTCTTCAGCAGGAGTGTCTGCAGTAGTTATGGTTCGCCAGGGTCACTCCTGAGGCTGAGAGTGTGTGGGGATGCCTTGCTGAGACTGCCGTTGTAGCTGGGTGGGTAAGGGTAGAAGACTGTCCCTTTAACTTCACAGATCTATAGGTGATGGGAAACTGTAGGTGAGGCACTGTATGTCAGCAGTCAACCTAAAAATATTCAGCCATGTGTGCATTTGATTTGATATGACAGAAGTTCACACCTGGGGGCTGGAGAGATGGCTCAGAGGTTAAGGGCACTGACTTCTCTGCCAGAGGTCCTGAGTTCAATTCCCAGCAACCATCTGGTGGCTCACAACCATCTATATCATGAGATTTGGTGTCCTCTTGTAGCATGCAGACAGAGTATTGTGTAAATAATAAATAAATAAATCTTAAAAAACAAAACAAAACAAAAAGTTCACACCTGTAGGCCATTTTTTTTATATATATAGGAAGAAGGAAGAAAGAGATTTGGGGGTCCTAGGGAAGAGTGTGTATTTGGCATGTGAGGACATTCATGAATCATTTGAGGCCAGATTTCCAAGCTGTATTTTCCTCTTATGTCTTTCTCAGCATTGAGATTGACAGAGGCTTTTGTTGACTTTGTGTAAGTGATAGTGCAGGGAGGCAGGTGACAGAGAAAAGCAGTGTAGGAGCAGTGAGTGGCCTTGGTGCAGAGACCTAGGGACCCACTGTGACCAATAAGACTTGAATGTGGTATTCACTTGTTCGTTGGGTTCTCTATTTGTTCATTCTGATGCCACCTGTATGTGCATGTGCCTATATAACTCATGAATAGAAACCTAGTAACGGTACTTGGAGAGGGGCCTTGGCAGGTAATTGGTTCAGAAATATGGGGACCTTAGAAATGTGACTGACACCATTGAAAGGTAGATGACCCAGAAAGCAAATTTCTTCTCTTGCATTTTTCACTATAGGAAGATAGTCTTTTTAAATCAAGAAGACCCTCACCAGAACCTGGTCATGTTGGTACCCAGTCGTAGAATTTCTAGGCTCTGAAACTACGGGTTGTATGTAGGTCACTTCTGTGGTATATTGTTATAGTAGCCAAGACTAAAACACAAGCCTTGAGCCTTTGGAAGCCTACGGACACCTCCTGCATGCATTTACCTCCTGCTCACTTTCCCTAGCCTGGTAATAGCTCCTTGCCCTTTCCTTGCGAAAACCTCCCCAAACCCTCAAGCCATAGGGCCAGCCAAGTTCCCAGTTTCAGTGGCCATGTAACCCAGGCCTGGCTCATCATTGTCCTTCATTGAGACATAAGAATGTAAGCAAGTTAGTCCAAATGAGCTCAGTTGCGGGAAGTCAGTTTTGGATAACTCCGGAAAAAAACATGTCAGTCTCTAGAACATTAATTAGGCTTGGAATGCTGTGGTCTCCGTTTGGAGGATCCATCCAACACCGCACAGGCAAGATGGGCAGAGGGACGTCCAAGTCCTGTGCGTGGACCACTAAACAAGGAAAAAGCTGGTTTTCATCTGCAAATATTGTCAGCTGATAACAGAAGTTAGGGTGGGCATTCGAGTTTTCGCATTTATGGAGCCTGGAGTTTGCTGCTTCTCTCAGAAAGGGTCATTTAACTTGAAGGGACACGGAGAGAGGAAAGCGGTGATGGAGGATACAGGTGTTTGGTGTTGATTTCCCTGTGTGGAGTATTTTGTCCTGAAAAGCAGCAGCATTTCTACATTTCCGGCCAACTCTCTGCCTAGATAAAGAGGTAGTTCCAGCTGCTTAAGGAAACAAACCAGGAAATAAATGGCTTTCAATGATGTGCTGCTGTACCCATAGATCAGTGCATTATTCAAGCGTCAACAGAAAAGCTTCCTCCTGCAGTAGATGGGAATTAACACAGAGACCCACAAGCGGGCAGTGCGCAGTGAGAGTGAGTGAGAGACTTGGGAGCCCTCAACTCTTAATGGGATGTCTTCATCAGACTCCTCCTCTCAAGGCTTGGGGAGCTATGTGGAAGAGGAGGTGACAAGATTATAAGAGTCAGAGGGGGGAGGGTGACTCCAAGGAAACTGTCTTCCAGACACAGCAGGACTGATCCACATACGGACTAACAGAGACTATGAAGTGCACAGGAGACCTGCACAGGTTCAAACCAAACAAAACCCCAGCACTGAGAAGGAGAAGTGCGCCGGGGGCCCCACCCCTAACCAAGAAACTATTTGCAAGTGATGCTTGCTGGGAAAGCGAAATCCATCTTCCTTAGTGGAGTGTCACTGGGCAGACCAGCCACTTCTAGGGCAGGCCTAGGAGTAGTTGGGCAGCACAAAACAGACTCAATGTTTTGGTTTATTTTTTTGGGTGGGATTTTTGTCTTGTTATTTTTTTAATTTTTAGTTTGTTTTGATTTTCATCTTCATTTGTTTATTGGAAGGTCGGAGAATGGGAGAGGGAGAGAGAGAGCGTGAACTTGGGTGGGTCCTAAGGTGTAGGGAGAATCTGGGAAGAGTTGGGGGAGGGGAAAACATGACCATAACATATTGTATGGAATAAAAATTCTTAATGAAAAAGTAGACCCACTTCCACCTCCAGATTATACCTTCATGGAGAGGCCAGGAAAAAAAAAAAAATAAATGAGGATGTGAAATTTCTTACTGCAATTATTTCTCCTTTCTCCTCACTAAATCTCCCTTCTGCCTCAGCCACACCTGCCATTGTGGATGCTGCTTGTCCTGAGACTTCTCATAGAAAAGTAAGGAGTTTAGAAGGCATCCCCACCACTGCAGAGATGCTGGCTGGTTTTTGTTTCATTCAGCAGAGGTCTGCGTTTTTATAGCTATTGATTTTTTTTAGAAGCTCCCTGTGGATTCTGCTTCCTGTCATACAACAGCATGATTATTTCCTATCCTATTGAAAGAGAATTTGACACTTTACCCTGGGTCATTTCGCACATCTTACCTGGGGGATGGTAGCACACAAAGGACTGAGCCTTGATGGCAGCAGAGATGTGCACACATATGCCTGTGTGACTGTCCTTGCCCCCCCGACAAAAGCGACTGAACCTTTTCAAACAGATGGTATGTCTCTTCATTAGGGTCTGGGAGGACACTTTATAACACCTTAAACCAAGTGGTCCCACATTTACTATTTGACAATCACAGTGCCACTGACTATATTATGGAAAGAATGTACTGGAAGCCAGGACTCCAGCTTTGGTCTTCCCCCATTCTCCTTAGTTCATGGGGTTCCCTGGGGCTGAGTGAAGGGCTGCTGTAGCATCCAGAGCTCTTCCCTTGCTTTTTCTGCAATCATGTGGGAACCCATTCTGGCTGGCAGCCAGCTGTAGCCTTCATAGCATTTGAGAGTCCAGGTGCCTGGGTTACGGGCTCACATTTTCCACAGCTTAGCACCTAATTCAACGATGATGGTCTGTATGTCACAAGAGCCTCTGTGTTAGGCTTACATCACTTCCTTTAAGGTCCAATGGAGAGCTTTTGGTCTATCATCATGTCTTGGGTGCCTGGAGCACTTCCTTCAGTTTTCATCACCTTCTGGATAATAGCCTAGCTCCTGAAGGATATTTGAGATTCTTTTGGACATGATCCTTGCAGTATTACCTACTTTCCCCACCCTTCTCCTACGTCTTAGTCACATGCCAAGTAGGACCATAGACTTGACAGTACTTCATCTTTAGCCTTCTCTCTCTCTCTCTCTCTCTCTCTCTCTCTCTCTCTCTCTCTCTGTTTCTTCTTCTTTCCAAATTGCCCAGTATGAAGTTTTTCTTGCCCCCACCTCAAGTGCATTGGCTGACCCTTTCTCTGTATGAACAAATTTCCATAGTAGTTGTGACTATTTAGTTTACTGGGCTAACTAATTAATTAAAACCCAGTCATCCCTTTCTCTAATGTGTCAGCTCCCATGAAAAGCTCTGTATCATTTACTTTGCTATCTCCCAAATAGAGAAACTCTGAAAATATTGTTAGATAAATTAATGACACACGGAAACAGTGCTACTGATGGTTCATGCTAGAAAGAAATCAAGACACTGATGCTCTGTGTCTTGACAGGGCTTTCCTTTCACAGGCATGTACATTTGTCAGAGCCCATGGAACAGTGCACTTAAAATTCATGCAATTCACTCCATGTAAATTCTACCTAGAAAAAAGTACTATAAATAAACCTTGGAGTGTACTTAATGATAACCGTGATCAAAGTGTTTTGGAAAAAAAGTATATAGATATCTACAACTTACCTTGAAATGCATCAAAAGAGTGTGATGTCCAAAAGAGGGGTTGGTTAAATGGACAGCAAATATAGAACATTGTTCATTGTTAGGATCTAGATGAAGTTGTATACCCCTTCACAATTCTCTCAGCTTTTTTTTTTTTTGTATGTTTAAAAATGTCCATGATGCACTTAAAGAGAGTTTAACTCCTTGTAGGTAAGCCAACTACTTGACCCACGAGAATTCTTTTGAGACCCCCTATTAGGTACAACTAGCTTCAAAACCAGAAACCCAGCGGCCTCTGTGCTTGCTCTCACAGCATCTTCTCCTACTACCCTGGTCCCCCCCCCTTTTATTGTTTGAGGAGGCGGGGAGGGGGGGCGAGGGCAGCCCTGCTGGAAAGGTTGTGTGTGCACCCGATTCTCCTGCTGGGTAGCGTCTTAGCTCTTTGCTTTTATTCCTTGAAAATCTATCACAGTGGCTCTTGTCCTTTTCTGAGGGTGTCAAAAAAAAAGGGGGGGGGGGGAGAGCTAGCACAAAATATTCAAAGCTCTGGCTTGGAATTACAAAAGGAAAGCTGGGACATTCTGTATGAAAAATGTGTTCTAGAGGGAATGAATTATCTCTTTCCTCTCAAAAACAGAGGTTAAAAAAAACACACCACAAAACAACAAATGTTTTCTTTGGAAAATATTTTTCTTTTATCATCATCCTCTCTTCTTCTTTTATTATTGGTAGGAAACACCATTATAAAAAATAAAACATACCCACATTCCCTCCCCTTAAAACACGAAGTGCATGCATTTTGGCTGTCTTTGGACAGCAATATTTAGAAAAAAAATTAGGTAGCTACAGAATGCCTCCTTTCCATCCCTATAAACCTCGAGTAAGCAGTCTTTCAGCTTCCAGTCAGTATTTAATCAGCATACCATAACTTTTATGGGGCTGAAATGAAATGCTTCTGAGACACTAAATTTCAAGTGTTGCTGTAAACTTTGGTCATCTGAGTTTGATTTACATATGATGGTCCCATCCACTGTGATGATGAGGATAATGATGATTGTTGGTGTTGATCTTCTGGGAAAAGGCACACATACACTTATACACCAGCGTGGGCAACCATCTGCTTTGTGTCTTTAGCATAGTGTCTAGGACATGAGTAGCAATAGTGAGTCACAACTTTTATCTGTCAGAAACAAACGGGGTGTGCTTGACTTTCAAGGTAATATCAGTGTGCCAGTCAGGGGACTTCTGTGTACTTCAAAAATGAAGGAAAGTAAATAATTCATGTGTAGGCATAGGGAAGGTCACTCTGGATAAGGCTCTGGTGTTACTGCTTTGTAATTCTTGCTCTTTTGACTTCATCATTAAGCTGGATTTTCCTCATGGCAGTAGGATGTCTGGGACCTTTTAGACTTCCCATTGCTAGGGTAGGAGAGAGGATCTTTGACCTAGAAATGCCAACAAAAGTTCTGAGACACACATTTTGACTGGATTTCCTATGGTCATGAGGTCTTGTGACCCTCCAGGTAATGAATTGCTGTGGCTGATGGATGGTTTGAGTTCATTTGTTCAGGTCAAATCAGAGTGTTTGTTTCCTGGTGTTCTGTGGGTCCCTCATGAAAATAGGGCCATATTGAGAGGACAGAAGGATACTGGCAAAGGCACAGCAAATGACTACTGCAAATGATCAACCTTCACTTGCGACTTCAATAAAGCTAAGTTTCCACAGTGAAAACCAAACATTGAAGGCCGGACAGTATGTTCCCATCTGTGCAAAGCCACAAATCAAACAGACTTAATGAAAACAGGCAGCCATGGAGCCCTGCCCTAGCCTCTACCCCAACTCGACAGAGTGGTTCTTTTTGAGTGTAGTTTCCTTACCAGAGTGACATTAGCCTGTATCTATATTGGCTTTACTAGTTCATTTGCAATAATAAGTTCATAGGTCAATGCATATAGAGAAGAGTAAGTTCAGGAATGGGCAGATGGCACATAAGGAGGGGGAGGGGCATCCAATATCTGTCGAAGGCAACTAATGTTTACTGATTAACTAGGACAGCAGATCAGCAAGAAACAGAGGATGGGTATTGTTTCCCCTCTTCTTTCCCTTTTAACGGAATATATTGGAAGGAATGGGTTGGAGATGGAAGAGAAGGTAGGAATATTTAGGGAAAAGATGAGGGATGAGAAAAGTCCCTAGCTTAGGAGAAGTTAGAAGTTAATACAGGACTCAAAAAAAAAAAAAAAAAAAAAAAAAAAAAAAAAAAAAAAAAAGGCAGTTAGTTTGGACTCTGGTTCTCCATCCTGTCAATAAACCAGGGCTGAGCCAGGCTGTGGGGAGATTCTTCCAATGGAAAGAAACCCTGTGACCTAAGTCAACCTGCCTGGGTCACTGCCATACATGTGCCAGCCTTTCTGTCTGCTTATGAGTTCCTAAGGAAATGGCACAGTCTGGAGAGAAGCTGGTGGATGCTCATTGGAAATATTTGGCTGAGTAAATGACCATTGGGAATTTCTCTCTCTCTCTCTCTCTCTCTCTCTCTCTCTCTCTCTCTCTCTCTCTCTGTTTTTTGTCTCTGTCTGTCTCTGTCTCTCTGTTTCTCGGTTTCTGTCTGTCTGTCTCTGTCTCTCTGTGTCTGTGTCTGTCTCTCTCTCTCTCTCTCTCTCTCTCTGTGTGTCTGTCTGTCTGTTTGTCTCTCTGTCTCTCTCTCTGCCAGACTGGCGCAGAGGGGAGGGTAGAAGGACGCTGTGTGGCCCACACTTGCCCTTTCTATGGTATGTCCGCTGGAGTTGGCTCCTTGAGGAACTTGCTTATTTGAAAAAGTATTGGTGCAAAATTGTCTTCAGTTGTTCCCACTAAATTGCTATTGGGGGTAAGTGGGTAAAAGTGTCTTCTGGGGTTCTGAGGAGCCAAGCGGGGAACCTAAGACTTGTTTGGGGCCTTGACTTTGAAGGAGTAGACCATCTAGCTAGGGCAAGTGCAGGGGTTGCCAGGGCGGTTAGTGACCTCCATAATGGGAAGGTCACTTTCAGCAGATGTCTCAGGGGACTGCAGTCCTTTCCACACTATCAATCACGAGTACACAAGGGTTGGCTTCATTAAGCAAGCCAGAAGAACCTCTCGCTACAGGGTTAACTTGTCTCTGCAGAAGTGAAGCGGACTTCTGGACTCCAGGGCTCGCATGAAAGTGAGGTTTTGATATGTGTCTGTACCTAAGATTTAGCAACTCATATGACGGATATTTTGGCTCTAACGGACGAAAGGATTATCAACTCCATTCTGTTGGGAAAGTCCTGTGGAGGAGATACACTGCTAGGAGAACAGGAGTACCTGCAGTTAACTGACTTAGCTTTTTGTTTTGTTTTGTTTTGTTGTTATTGTTTTGGTTTGTTTTTTTTTTAATTTTTTATTTAATTAATTTATTCCGATTACAACTCACTTGTTATCCCATCACTTGTATCCTCCCGTTCCTCCCTCCCTTCTGCTTTGACCCTATTCCCCTCCCCTAGGTCTAAGACCGAGGGGGATCTCCTCCCCCACTATGTGGTCATAGGCTGTCAAGTCTCATCTTGGTAGCCTGCTTATTCTTTCTTTGAGTGCCACCAGGCCTCCCCACCAAGGGGAGGTGGAACTGACCCGGCTTTTATTCAAATGCGTTTTATTATGTGTAACCAGCCACGCTGGACATGCTTCCTTTTTGTGAGTGGAGTAAGGCAGGAATCAGGAGTTGCACAGTATCACGCAGTTTCACCCAGCAGTGCAAGTGCACGCAGGGTAGCTGCAGTGGACTCACAAGCAACCTTCAGCTGCCACTGGATCTTTAGTGGGTGCAGCACTTACTCAGATTGAGAACTAGGGCAGGAGGTGGGGTGGGGTGGGACAGGAGGTGGGGTGAGGTGGGGTGGCTCAGGAGGTAGGAGTGCTTGCTGCTTAACATGAGGACCTGAGTTCAAACCCCCAGCTCATGTGTAAAACGCAGAGCATGACCACGTGTGTTTGTAACCCCAGTGCTGTGAAGTGGGCGGAGATAAGAGCATAAACAGAGCTTGCTGGCCACCAGGTGGGCTTCAGGTTTAAGAATGGCTTTGATGGGAAGAAGTGGAGCGAGATGAGCAGGGAGCCTGAGCCCGTCTCTGACTTTTGGCCATGCACGGGTCTAACCCTTTCCAAACACATATGTACACATGTGCACCTAGCAGCAGAGCTCCACGCAGCCCTCTCTTTCTCTATGTTGCCTTCCAGATGAAAAATAGAGGCACCGTCAAACTCTTTTACATGCATTGCAACCTTGGGCAACAGAGGCAGCTGCTGTGTTGCTTTGGGCAAGGCATCTAATAAAATTCTTAGTAATAACGTCACTGGGTTGTTTTGAAAATGAAAGGAGAAAAACGCCTTTCTCTTGCCTACAATCATTAAAACACACACACACACACACACACACACACACACACACACACACACACACACACACACAAAGAGAACCGAGGACACATTATGTGTCAGATTTTATGTGGTGCTTTTAAGGTTAACATTATTTCATAAACGTTTCCATAAGTTATTCTAAATTTCTTGTAGGTTTTCTTATTATAGTTGAGTAACATTGCAGGACGCAATCCAAAAATAAGACACATATTTTTATATGGGAGGGCACTTTGCATCTATAAAATGTTCCTAGTTTGCAGCCACTCCTTATCATCCAAATAGCTGCCACTTCATTAAAGGAAGAAGTGGAAACCCAGGCTGGAATTGCCCCCAACTGTCCCCTGGTGAGATGAATCGAATTTCCCACTGAGGCCTGTGGGCTCCAGCTCTCATTGACTTTCCCGGGCCCAGGCTTTGGAGGACTTTCCCTAAAGAACATAGAGTTCTCGGTGCTGTTTTGTAGGTTGAGAAAGCCCCATGGTAGATTTTTTTTTAAATTGCGTCTTCCAAAAGAAATAGATACATTGAAAATGTTCAATAGGAAACAGCAGTGACAGCAGCTTGAGCGTAGGGGATCTGGTAAGGCGTGGAAGGAAGATTGTAACTCTTGAACAGTCTCACGGGAGCATTTCTGTGATCAGGGGAAGTACCACACCACACTTTCCTGACACTGCACCCTGCCATGGGCCCTTAGCAAAGTACCGTATTTCTTGTAAAAAAAAAAAAAAAAAGAATTAAGCACTAATATTTCTGATCTTAATTGTTACTCCCTATCTGTCTGACTTGGGGGAAATTTTAATATCTGAAAGGATGTAAATAATCTCCCATTAGTTCATTTATTATCTCATCCACTCTCAGAAGCATTTATTGACAGGCCCTAAGCTGAGGGAGAGTCAGTCATTGGCCTTAGAGGCTCACTGTCCTCAGATGGTATAAAAGGAACTGACATGGCATTCACTACAGAGTGGTTTAGTTTATTTCTAGGTGCTGTGGGGGACACAGAAAAGGGAGACTGTGGTCAGCCTGGGAGTGTGAGGGATGGCTTCCACAGAGGTGGCAGTCGGGCTAAGATAAAGGCAGAGGTTGCAAGCAATTTGTATTACAAATCCTTTGACACCTGCCAATCCAAAGAAAAATCCTGATTTTCTGGTCTTCTTCAGGGGAGGGGATCCCAGTAAGGCAAATGAACCTTGGTAGTGAGCTTTCGGCTGCTATGCTGCAGGGGGGTTGAAGGTAGGTAATTGTAATTGTTGGTCTCTACCTACACTGCATAGGGCTGATGTGTTTTCAGAGGCCTTGCGAAATGTCTGAGATATTCTCAATTTGAAATTAAGACAAACACCTCCCTCCTGTCTTATAAAAATGAATATATATGCACAGCTTATGTAACTTATATATAATTACACATTTATTAATAATTTATACAAATCTACATACTTATGCACAATTTATTCAGTTTATCAGTGGGCTACACAGCTGAATGTACATGTTAAACAGGAGACGAAGCTGTGCCTCCGTCACAGGCAACTCCTCAAAAGCCAGGAGCAGATGCCCCATCAGGCACAAGACTGGGGCTTGAGCCCACCTCTCTGCTGATAAATAGGAGATTTTGGTTGGCTTACTCATCCTCTGAAGTTCAAGTTTTCTCTTTTGACTGGTGAGGATGAAGCTGTCCATGCCGGCTGCCTCTTAGGACGGTTGTGGAGCAAGCCAGATAACAGATGTCGACACGCTTTGTAAGGCATAATGCCCTCCCTCTACGCATGCCAGCCATCCCACCACCAGCCATCTCGCCTGGCTCCCCTCCAGCCCTGGCTCGGCAGGCAGGTGGCTCTTCTCACCGCAGACCTCTGATGGATGCTCCACTTCCCTGTCAGCAGTTTCACCCCCCTCCCCCCCCCCAATGGAAAGGAAGCCACACAGGACCGTTATTTCGGACTCCATTCTGATCAGCCAGAGGGAACAGGTTGATGCTGTGGAAAGGATACAGTAGGGGCTATTCAGTTCAAAAAGCATCTCACGTGCATCATTTCACTTGCTTCTCCCAACAGCCCGGGGAGGAAATTGAGGTCTGCTCATAATTGTATACCTAGGGCTAAGGAGACACATCTTGAATCTGGAAGCCTGGTTCTTCATCCTTGCTTATTCCTTCCTGAATGTTCCCCAGGAGAATGTGAAACAGGAAAGAACTACCCAGAGATAGTCATGGCTTGAAGAAAACTATCCATTCACCACTCCACATATCCCAGGGACTAACTTTTTTTTGGGGGCGGGGATTATGTAAAAAGGAGGGAATGTTGATAGCAAAAACTTGGCCATTTTTCTTTGATGGCAGAGGGGCTCCTCTTAGGACCAAGAAGAAGAAAGGCCTGAAGACTAGAACCGGTGATTGTTACTTCAGCCGGGGACAGATGGAGATGCAGACCTTTGGGGTCAGGTGTTTCTGAGTACAAATCCTGGTGCTGTCACCACTATGTGTCTGTGGAAAAGCCATTTAACTTCCCGCAGCCTCGGCTTTGTCCTATCTAAAAAAGAAATGAAAGTACGCCTGTTGTGAAAAATAGGCGAGATGATACACGGCAGACCTGTAGCTCAGTGGCTGTCACGTGACAAGCATCCAGCCAGAGGAGCCAGCTATTCTCCCTGCAGTAACAGAACTGAGTCCATCTGAGATGTGCTGTAGACAGAATATTGCGTGTCCTCCAGATTCACACGCTAAAACCCCCAACCCCATGTGACGGTGAAGTTGAGACCTTTGGGGTGGTTAGATCCAGGGGTCAGTCTATCTTGGTTAGTGGATAGACCCTAAAGACCCTTCAGCCTTGTTTTCTAGAAGATGAGACAGTTAGAAGGGACTATGACCAATAAGGTAAGCCTTCACTAGACACTGAGTCTGCCAGCACCTTGACCTTAGATTTGCCAATCTCTAGAACTGTGAGAAACTTATTTCTACCATCCAAGTCACCCTTGTGGAATTTTTGTTACAGTAGCCTGGATGACACCCTCGGTCGGCCTCTTCCTAAAACAATACTACGGAAGCCCATCTATGCTGCCATGATGTGGAACGGATACAGCCCCAAGTGCCACACATCTCTACTTCCTGGCTCCTGACCTGGCGCACCCTAAAAGCTTCCCACAAAGCAGGGTTCATTCCCTTCCTTGTCTGCCCTCCTCACTCCCTAGAGCACACAGCGACTCTTGTGCATGCCACAGCCACTTTCTCAGTTAAGCCCTCACCTCACAGCAGCTTAACAGTATAGGGTTAAGTACCCGAGGTTGAGTGTTTGACGTGCCGTTTTCTAGGTATGGCACTCTAACCATACCTAAGTGAACTAACCTCAAGAACACAGACACAAGTCTGAATGAGTTAAGTAACTTCATACATGTGAGCCAATGTCTACCACACGCTAAGTATGGAAGGAAGGAAGGAAGGAAGGAAGGAAGGAAGAAAGCTATTATGGTCACCACAGTTTACCAGCAGTTTTCTGTCCCCAGTCCATCTCCCTTACAGTATATGAGACCACAGACACTGGAATAATATTCTAACATTGGCTTTTGTGTTGTCACCTCTTGCCTTAGATTATGGAGTGCTTTCTACATATTGCCTGTAGGCAACTGACAATTGACTGCTCATCTATAGGCAAAGAATCCTACTGGCCTCCTGGTTTTGTTCCATTCCAGTCATCCCTGCCACCCCCTGTCCCATGACACCATCCTCAATTGTGAGATATTCTCAGGCCCCATTTGGCTTTGGTAACCTTTCCTCCCATTGGCTTGATCTAAGTCAGTCTCTCTCTCTCTCTCTCTCTCTCTCTCTCTCCATTTCTGATCCAATTTTTTATGTATGTGATTTCTACAATTAAGATGGGAGTAGTAATCAATATAGTTTTTATGTGCTGGCAAGGGAGGACTTTAGAAGCTGATATCTCACCTACACACAGTCCTGTCCTTGGTCCTGAGGTAGGGGTCTTTGGTAATAAGACATTAATGAATGGGGCTGGGAAGAGAACGCATGAAGAAAGAGATTGGCATATGCTGCCCCGTTGTGCTCAAGGATGATCTGAGCTGGGCAACTCATGGAGAAGAAAACTCCCAAACCCACTGCCTATGGTTGGAAGTGAAGCGGCTGTCAAGTCCATCACATGAAAAAGGCATTTTACAGATTCAGACTGTTAGGTTTAAACCAAGGGACATGCCCAGTCAGGTGTGTCTAGGGTTTCCTTGTAAGGGCAGCTTTCCTCTCTGAATCTTAGAGAAAATCCTACAGAGCCTGAAAGCCTCATTTTAGGAGTTTGCCCTCAAGGATTAATGAGAGACACAGCCAAGGACTTATTTATAGGAGCACACACTCATGATAGCATTGTATTAGTTTTAAGATCTAAAAGCATTCTTACGTGTTGAAGAATAAGAGACTATTTCAGTAAAATATTATACATGCTGTCTTTACACTAGAATGTTTTGTACTCATTAAAGTCACGTTAAAAATATATACTTAATAACATAGGAAATTCTAATCTCATCATGTAAACAAACAGAAGAATGCTATTCTTGGTAGAAGTTTAGGATTAAGTGAGAATGTGCGCCTATAAGTTTGTTCCAACTTTCCAGTGAACAACTTCCATCTTCAAGAAATATGACAGAATTGTCAAGTGTTTGTGAAATAAGCCTTGGGAATGGCGTAATATGTCACAGCTTTATATATTCTGTAAATGGAAATATAGAAAACATTTTATTAAGATATAATACCATTGCCAAATCCAAACTCCCACAATTCCATATATTCAGCAAAAGACTGTAAGGAAACACACTAGACTGTTAGTGCACACATCTCTGAAATTGAAGCCATGTTACTGGGAGTTCTTATTTTTTTTTTCCCCATTGGCTTAGGTTTGTGGCCTTTAATACTAAATAATAAACAGGAGTCTTTTCTTTTCTTGGTGCATGATTCAAAGCAAGCGTCCTCTTCTGGTGTGGCTGCACAGGTGTGATTAGCAGGTCCTCTTCCTTCTCCAGACCATGAGATGTCATCCCTATCTGGTTGGTGATAAACCACTGCTATGTCATTTGAGGTGACCTACAGATCTGTGGCATCTCTGTTCATCATGGTATTTAGGAAGCAGCTTCCCACTGCTCATATAATCCTGGAGCCAGCTGTCTGGGACAGCAATATACTAACAGCCCTAAAAGGTTTGGGATCTGATCAGGAAGAAATACACAGGTCATTTCCCAAGTCAGCAAGTCCATGCCAAGTGACGTCTCCTCCCAGGACAGATAACGGCTTATTCAATCCAGAAGGTAAGATGTCCACCTTCGGCTTAGGTTGATGCCTTTCTAATGAACATTCCAGAACCTTTTAACCTCTTTTCAGCAGTATTTTTCTTTTAGAAAAAATCCTGAATAACAGTGTCTTGGTCTTGGGTCATAGTCAAATTAAGCTGTAGATGCCCTCACTATCTCTCACAATCCCCATACTATGTTTTCACTGTGACTCCCATGGCCCTGGGCACATTTGAGGCTCCATGTTAGCCAATGAGCTTCCCTCCAACTAATAGTTTAGCTCCCACTGACTTCTTTAGAATCCTGCCAATTTGAGAAATATTCTGTTTTGTGCTTAATGCTTCTCTCTGCTCTTACCTTTAAGACAGTCCAGTCACACGGTACTCTGGAGTCTCAGGAGACATTCATAGGACCTCAGAATCTGGTTTCTGAGCCTAGGAAATCTTTTTCCACCAATATGCTGCCCTCCCTTTTACTGAAAAATTCAGAGACAGGGTCTTTAAATCTCTCTTATGGGGTCTTTTCTGACATCTAAGTTGGATGGGAGGGGCTCCTTTGGTACCCCTAATGAACAAAGTCCAGAGACTTGGTGCATCCTTAGTTTGGCAACTCTCCTCCCTTTATCACATAGCTTTTGCAGACGTTGGCAGGGTTCCTGGGGAAGCCTGGGTCGGCTCCATCCATTTGCCATGCTGAGGAGGCCGCTAAAAGTCAGAAAAGTAGAGTGAAGGCTGGTTTGAGCCTGTCAGACTGCATGTACAGGCCGACTCCGACAACAAGCAGTGGGTCAGAACAGTCTGGGGCCTTGGCCTTTTGAGCAGAAACTCATCTGACACAACAGGGTGAAGAGGGAGGGAGGGAGGGAGGGAGGGAGAGAGGGAGGGAGGGAAAGCAGGAATCACACAGATAAATTCTAGGTAGCCCGCTTTCTACAGTCTCTGGGCATGGCGGCAGTCCTGTCAGATCAGAGCCTGCTATTGGCCATGTTCCAGGCCGGCTTCAGACCCAATGAGCGCCCAGTCCAGATGATGCCCCAAACTCCCTGAGTGAGCCCCGAGCATGGAGTTCTCGCTCTGCCTCTCCATAACCCCCCACAGCCCTCTCCTAGGCTCTTGCTCCCCATGGTCGCGTGTGTGCGTGTGCGCGTGTGCGCGTGTAGCAGCAAATCCTCACACAGGCCTGATTCTAATTGCATGAACATCTGTTTCCATAATGGCTAGCAAGCTCATTGTTGTCCTCTGTGTTATTCAGGCCACTACAAGCACCTCTTATCACAACGCCTTGCCAGAACATGACACAGAATCTGTCAAATTTCATTTCTTAGTCCCTCAAATCCCTATGTAAGTATTTATTCCCGCAGTAAGCTCCGAGAGCTCCAGTTGCCTGGCCCTTAGCTTTCTCTCTCTCCCACTGTCTCAGCTCTCTCCCTGCTGGTTCACCCCCACCCCCCTCCTCTGCCTCTCTCTCCCTCTCTCGCTCTCTCTTTTTCTCCTTTTATTCTCCCCCTTTCTGTTTGCTAAACGTTTTGACAGAAGTGCCCGGTGCTGGCAGCTATTGACTGAAAGGGGTAGCT
>NC_067168.1:26717924-26872924 GCF_903995435.1 Acomys russatus | reverse complement strand
CTGTCTACTCAGCAAGTTCCAGGACAGCCTGGGCTACAGAGTAAGACCCTATTTTTTCTTTTAAGACAAGTCAATTAACCACTGGTTTCTTTCTGTAAACTGGTTTTATCTATGTGCTCCTTTGCCAGCCGCACTCGTCCCATCAGTGCTGTGGTTTTGTTCAGTGTAGACAACATCAAGAACAAATTCCATTTTCATAACATCATGTTCCTTTCTACCCAGTTTCTCAACTGATAGGTCACTTTGCTGGTGTTGATTAGCTCTCTGATGATTTTCCTCTTTGATTCCGAACCCTCTAAAATGGGACCTGTCATGAAACCAGCTTGAGAGAGAACCCTTTAGCACAGAAAGGATGGAGAAGATGCTGTTGGCTGTGACACTGAGGTGCAGTGCACTCTGTTCCACCAAGGCTCTGGGTACTGTATGGTGGATGCTCTTGGAGATTTCTTGCAGAGCACCAAGTCTTTGCCTTGGAGGGCTCTAACCTCTTGTTTTCACATATATAGGAGCAAAGATAAATACTGTGTTATTGGTGTGATCACCCTGGAGGAACAAAAAAGCAGGTACTCCCAACAACAATGAAATCATAGATGATTCTTAAGTGTGTCTTCCAATACTTTATAAGTAGATGATTTGAGCAAACTTTGGGAACTGAAAAAAAAAAATAACAGAGTTGAGAATGTACATACGGAATATAATCTATGTAGTTAGTTCCATGAGGGGCAACTGTACCTGAAGATTCCCTGGTCAAAATTTATGTTTGTAATTGTCAGGTGGCCAACCTCAGACTAATAAACTCAGAGCTTGAGGTTAAGACAGGGTAGAAATAGGTTTAAAAATCTCTCCCAGTGATTCTAGTGAGTAACCAGGGTTGGTCACTGATCAGAAACAATAGTATAAATAAGTAATACCTGCAGAGCCTATGGGGGAGGAGGAGGATGAGATGTTAGATAAAGGTTTAAGGATGACCCAACAAGAGAGAGAGAGAGAGAGAGAGAGAGAGAGAGAGAGAGAGAGAGAGAGACAGACAGACAGACAGACAGACAGAGACAGAGGCAAATGGGACGAGTTTGGGTAAGAAGCACCTAAATTCTCCCAAGTTAAAAAAGTAGGATATAATTTGTCTTGATGAAGTATATTATTAGGTTTCTTGTAGGTTTAATCAAGTTATATCCTTGGTTTGGACTATTAGGTAAGTTTACTTTTGGCAGTAGTTTCCCAACAATTGTATGTTAGAGTCTTGGCAATTGAAATCAATTAAACCTTTATTGAGGGTGTCTACTGTGTGCAGAAAATGTTCCATCAGAAACAAGAAAAAATTTAGCTAGAAGGCAAATACAAAGTCAAAATTAAAGTGATCATAGCTTTCAGGTGTACAAGCTTTCTCCCAGAGACTAGGGATGATTGGTAGATTGCTAGGGAAAGATGGCTGCCACACGAGCCGGGGAGGTGGCTGCTTAGATAGTCATGCATAGTCACAGGACACTGTAACCTTGTTGCACTGCAAAGGACTGTGCAAAATTGATGGTCTCTGCTGTATCCCCTACCATTCCCCCAAATTAAAAAAATTAAAATCTCTCTCTCTCTCCCCACAAACACACAGATATGCACCCATACACACGTGACTAAAGCACGTCCTCTCCTAAACCTTGAAAAAAAAAATAACTGCTTTGAGGTTCTATGGTATTTTTATAGTTACTAGTTGCTTCTTCCTAAAATATATAGTTAGTTTATTAACAGTTGTGCACATATCAGAACTGCACGTGCATTTTCTATCCTGTTATTCAGTTTAATTTCTCTATCAAGGACACAGAACATAGAGGTCTGGCTCACTTTCTCTGACTGTTGGTTTAGGGTTAGGTGCCCATATTGACTAAAGCAAGTTGGGATTATTTGCAAATTTCCATTTGCCTACGGTGGCCTTTCTTGTTTCTCTGGAGGCCTGATCCATGGCTCATCTCTCCCTCTACCCATAAAGGCTTAAAACATCTCATCTTGGTCTTCACTTTGGTCCGTCTATAGTTGAATGAACCATCGCTGCTCCAGTTTCAGTATCTGGCTAACTTGACCTGTCATCACCAAACTGCCCCAGAGTCCCCAGAGCAAGGACTAAGGCAAGAGAATATGCTACTGTTTGCCTAATGCACCAGGATCCTGTCAGGTTCTTACCAGAGAAGTGAAACAAAAAAGGCAGGTGGAAAACATGAGCCCACCTCAGTAAGAAAGTCCATGACCCGTGTCGTCCGTCTATTCCTTCCCCCTCCCCCTCCCCCACCCCCTTCTCCTCTTTGCTCTTAGGCAGCTTTAAGAGGAGTCCAAGCCACATCGATGAAAACTCATGGCATTTTGAAGACCCTCCTGGTGGAGATGGGGGTTAGAGGAAAGCGTTTTTGGACTAGCCAGCCCCCTGCCTGGAAAGGAACAAATGAAATGGAAGAAAAGAGGGGCTGGGGAGGGAGAAACAGAAACAGAGAACGGCCTTTGCGGAGCCCGTGCCTTTGTGCTTCGCATTCAAACTGATTTGTACCCTTTGTAGTCTTAATTATTTGTGAGAGTGGGATAACAGGAGTACCCAGCTCACCCATTATTTCCCGCATAAAAAAAGGCACACAGAAGCCGCTGATCATTCTTGAATTAGCAAACATGATACTAAAAAAAAAAAAAAAAAAAAAAAAAAGCATAAAAAAATTCATTAATACCATCAGGGATTAGGAGGCTGATTAAAGTGTAGCTGTTAGCGTATGCAAATGAGCGATAGGCATTTATCGGGGCCTGTGCAAGCTGTCTGGGAGCTGTAAAGCCCATGTATGTTTTTCAGCTGATTAAAATAGTTTTAAGTTCCGGAGACTTTTTTAATTTTTTTTTTTTTTTTTTTTTGGTAGGGAATTAAAAGACACCGTCTCCACTTTCCCCTTTGGCGAAATTTCTCTAAAGTACTCTCCACTCAACTGCACCCTCTCTAGTGCAGACTCTTCTCCGGAGTCTGTGCCCCGCTCACAGTCCGGGAACCAAGCTCACTAAGTTGTTGGCAGAGTCTGTTTCTCTAGGGGCTTCTAGGAACTCCTATGGCAAGCTGGGTGTGTGTCTCAGCAGCGTCTGTGGGGTCTACCATGACTCCTCCACGTCTCTCCTCACGGTGAAGGCACCCCTCCCCCTCCTCTGGTTAAAGGCAGCTGCAAAGCAGTTTGTGGCCTTAGTACAGGGTGTCCAGCCTTGCCTTAAGTTGGCCTGCTGACTCCAGATTTTGGCACTCAGGGGTCGGGGAGATCAAGGTGGAATTTATACCAACACTGGCACTCTGTGAAAGTTGGGCTTTCATGGCTGATTTGGACCTTGAAACAAAGGCAGTATCGGGGAAAGAAAGAAAGAAGGATTTCAAATGCCATTTCAAGCCTTTCTATTAGCATATAAGAGCTGTTTTCACTCCTAGGGCCATTGACAGCAGCAGCAGCAACAACAATAATAAACAGATTATATAATAATAATTATTACCTGTTACTAGGCAATTACTGCATGCTAGGCATTATTATACACTCTTTAAATGTTTGCTCTTATTTGATTCTTTTGTTTGTTTGAGTCAGGGTCTCTGTGTAGCCTAGACTGTCCTGGCCTCACTTTCTAGACCAGGCTGGTCTTGAACTCACAGAGATCTGCCTGCCTCTGCCTTCCAGAGTGCTGGGAGTACAGGTGTGCTACGCCATGCCCAGTCCTATTTGATTCTTACCGAAAGTAGGCAGTAACGCTATTCCAATCCTCCGTGCACATCAACCCCACCAACAACCTGACCCCTTTCCAGCACCTACCCTGGGGGCCATGCTGGTGCAAGCGCCCGTCTGACTGGGTTTCTAGAATTAGACGTTCCTACCTAGCTCTCTTCCTTCCCTCTCAGGCCTGTTCCCTCCCTACCATACCATTCTCAGAAGTGAGGCCGAGGGTGTGTTTGTAACAGAACACAGTCAGAGTACTGATTGCAAAGCCCCGGTAGCCCCCTTTTCACTTGATATGAAGGCCAGAGTCTTACAAGTGGCCACAGGGCTACGCTGTTCCCATATTCCTCTTCCTTCATATCCCTGACTGCACTCTAGTCCTCCTGGGGTCCTCAGGGTTCCTAAGCAGGCTTCATATCCCTCCTTCCCTTCCTCCCCCCCCATCTCCATCCTTCCCTCCCTCCCTGTCTCTCTCTTTGTCTCTTTGTCTCTTTGTCTCTCTCTCTCTCTCTGTATCTCTGTCTCTCTGTGTCTCTGTCTCTCTCTGTGTCTCTGTCTCTCTCTGTGTCTCTGTCTCTCTCTTTCTCTCTTGGCATCTATTTATTCTACTGTAGTTTACAAAGTTCTTATTTATGGTGTTTGTTGTCGGTTGCATCCACTCAACCAGACTGTTAACTTCCTAAGGGTAGGGATCTCTTATTTTGTTTTTGATCTATCCAAAGAGCCTAGAGGATACACCAGTTATGAGCTCAGTAACTATTTGTTCACTTGAAGAGCTCCAAAGTAATTTTCAAAAACTCTCAACGGGTGATTTAAGAAGTTACAATGGAATCTCTATGCCATAGAGTCTGTGAGGTTGGGAGGCACCTGCATCCTGGCCATCGGTCCATGGTCTAGCTAGCCACAGGCCCATAATAAATACCCATTGAGTGAATAGTGGAACTCAATTTGACAACTACTGCTTCCATGCGAAAGTATCAATTTCTAGTTTGGACCACGCATTTAAAAACAGACCAGCTTGACTCTTTATACACAGTATTCATTTATTAATTTTTTTCCGGACAGACAGATCCAAACCTGCTGTTAGACATGTTTTATTTTCTTTTTTTTATATACTGAGCTGAGCCCCAAATCAGAATGCTCTGAGCCCCACACTCCTCAAGCTTACGTGAGAGGCAAAATCAGAATATACTGCCCTTTCCGCCCTCTGTGAGGCTTCTGCATGGGAGGAAGAGGAAGGACAACCCTGGCTCACATGTCCAGGTCATGGCCTCTGTGTGACACCCAAGAGGAGGAAGGAGGCTGTCAGATGGGAATAAACAGATTTGTTGAAATATGCAACAAAGCAATTGATTTATTGAGCATTAACTCAGATGCCTAATGCCAGGTGTGATGGAGTTGCAAAGAAGGTGGAAGAAACAGATGGTTTTGAAATATAGCCTCTGATCGGGAGAGATTTAAAATGTAGTTAGTGGGTCCCAGGCTCCAGGGACGTCGGGGAGCCAGTGGAGAGACAGGGAGAGGGATATAGTCAAAAGAAAATTAGCATAGGCCTTTCTTTGGAGTGAGGGGAGGATTAAAAATTTTCTGTATTGACATTGCACAGACAGGAAAGAATTTGTTCCTTGGAGAATGAAGATCAAGTCCTAAAGCCTTGGCCATTGATTGTGCTTGATTGTGCTTGGTGTCTCAAGACTTGCCTATAGGCAGTGGGGGACTCCTGAGCAGGAAACCAACTGTGTGAGGGAAGGGCAGCGTCTCCCTCTAGTGTAACAAGTAAGGGACTACCAAAGCACTCAGTAGTCAAGGTAAGTGACACCTTCATGGAAGATTTTAGCGACTGAACTGACGAAGCATGGGCAGCCTTTTTGAAGATGCAGTCCCCACCCACCTGGCACCCCCAGAGGATTTGAGTTCAGGAACAATGATACTATGAAAACGTTTGGAAATCTGATCTGGAGGTGGATCCTGCCTTGAACCTCAGTGCAAGAGAGGTGGAGGCCAGAGAGCTGAGGCAGCGCGTGGGCTGAAGGCAGCCCTTCTCCAGCTCCGGCCCTCCTTGTCTCGCCATGCCTTTTTATTTATATTTTAAAGAAGATTTATTTTTATTTCATGTGAAAGGGTGCTCTGCTTGCATGTATATCTGTGCACCATGTATGCGTGCGGTGGTGTCCATGGGTCTGGATCTCTTGGAACTTGAGTTGCAAATATTTGTGAGTGCCGTGTGGGTGCTGGAAACTGAACCTGGACCTTCTGCAAGAGCATCAAGTACTCTTAACTGCTGAGTTGTCTCTCCAGCCGAGATATACATACATACATACATACATACAACACACACAACACACACACACACACACACACACACACACACACATACATATGACATAGTGGCATTGGAAGTTGCAGTGTGTCATGCAGTATATGACCTTTTGCCCAAACAGCTTTACTTGCGAATGTTCATTACTAGTTCAAGGTCTTTGGCTTCTGCTACAGCATCAATACTGGACCCTCATAGAGACTCTTGGATATCCTGTTGTTGCCCTGAGTCATGGGGATCCTGCCTGGCACTATGGGTCAGCAGCACTGGCCCTTTCACACATTCCAGCAGCGGAAAATGTTAGGGTGGGTCAATTCCAAGCCCTGAATCTGGGCCTGGGTGGTAGTTGAGTTGGTCAGCCTGCCGTCTGGAAGATGGTGCCGTTTAAATTGGGCTCAGCATAATTATGACTTGGCAAAGCATTAACCACGAGGGAGACGGACTTGGTCTCAGATGCTGGCCTTATCATTTACTTATGTCATCTGGGCAGGGTGTTAGGCTTTGATGAGTCTCATTTCCCTCTTCTGTGAGACAGGGATGATTTTATTATTAATTAATTAATTCATTCATATTATATCTCAATTGTTATCCCATTCCTTCTACCCTCCCGTTCCTCCCTCCCTCCCACTTTCACCCTATTCCCCTTCCCTATGACTGTGACTGAGGGGGACCACCTCCCCCTGTATATGGCCATAGGGTATAAAGTCTCTTCTTGGTAGCCCGCTATCCTTCCCCTGAGTGCCACTGGGCCTCCCCACCAAGGGGACATGGTCAAATGTGGGGCACCAGAGTTCATGTGAAAGTCAGTCCCCACTCTTCACTCATCTGTGGAGAATGTCCTGTCCATTGGCTAGATCTGGGTAGGGGTTCAATGTTTACTGCACATATTATCCTTGGTTGGTGCCATAGTTTGAGCAGAACCCCTGGGCCCAGATCTGCCTGCCATAATGTTCTACTTGTAGGTTTCTAGGGCCCTCTGGATCCTTCTATTTCCCCATTCTCCCATACTTCTCTCACCTAGAGTCCCAATAGGATGTCCTCACATCTATTCCACTTTCCTGGTAGGTGAAGACTTTCATGGGACATGTCCCTTGGGCTAGTGTCTAGTTATAAGTGAGTATATACCATTTGAGTCTTTCTGCTTCTAGGATAGCTCACTCATTATGATCATTTCTAGTTCGATCCATTGAGACAGGCATCATAATAAGCCTTCTCTCACAGCGTGTCAGGAGCTCTGCACCAGGTGTTTTCTACAGTCCCAGGACATGCTCTTAAGGATCATTAGTGCCAGTGTTTTGTGGTGTGGAGTCACAGAAAATAGTTTATCCATCAAATAAAAGGCAGTTCTATGATTAAAGACAACATCAGACGCCTCAGCATCCTGGACAGAAGCATCACCACTTTCTTCTTAACAGTGGGATCTGAATAAGAACTAGAGTGATTTCCGAGGTTAGACTTTGCAGCTTCACTAACTTAGTCAGTCTTGTGGCCATCACATGCTTATTGAATACTTGATAAGACTAGACAAATGTGGAGCACAGTCACTCTGCTGCCAAGGCTAGAGTGACATGGACATCCACTGGCTGTTGTTTGTTTGTTTCGTAACTCAACATCCAGATAACTTCTTCTGGTAACAATATCTGCATTATTTTTTTTTTTTTTCAGGAAAGTACCCTGGCCCACACCCAATCTGAGTTGGTTTGTGTGGTATCGGCACCATTCCCACTCCTGGTTTAGATGAACCTGTTGCATGACTTTTCCTGGGAATATGTGGGCTAATGCTTACTTTCTCCAGACAGGGCACCAATGACAGGCTAGAGAATTCTACCCAAGTCTAGGATGGTGAACCGTGAGTTTATTTAGTTTACTTCCAAAAATATGGTTGAAGAACTATTTACAGGAGTCACTCAAAGACACATCGTTGAAGCATGTGTGACCACCCACAAAAACCTGCCTCTCAGGAGCCCCGAACACTTTGCAGGCAGCTCCACTGAGAAGTGCCTTTTCCTCTAGCAGTTGTTTTAACCCCCGAGTCCTATAAATTTCTAGTCTCTCAAGCCTTGTAAATTTTACTTAACTACTTGAGTCTTAGCATCCTCCATCTTCCTTCCAGGAGGCAATGCTCCAATTCAGAGGAAGTAATTATGTGATAGAAGCTCTTGTTTAGCCTTAGCCAATATGAGCATCGTCTTTTCTGTGGTGATTGGTCTGGGAATGGGCACTTGACACAATCAGTGCATCTCCTGCTTTTCTTTTTAAAATTCCATTTTAACATGACTTTAATGTGTGTGTGTGTGTATGTGTGTGTATGTGTGTGTAGGTGGTTGGGCAAGTAGAGGACAGTGTGTGGGAGTCTGTTGTCTCTGTCTATCATGTAGGTCTGAGGGATCAAATTCAGGTCATCAGGCTTGGCAGAAGGTGCCTTTGCCCACTGAACCATCTTGCCGTCTCAGGACCATCTATCTGATATTCCTATTGTAACATAGAGGAAGAAGAGTTAAGTTATAGAGAGGAAGAAGAGGAGAAAGAGGACGAGGAGGAGGAGGAGAGAGAGAGAAGAGAGAGAGAGACAGACAGACAGAGACAGAGACAAAGGAGGAGAGACAGAAGAGGAGCAGAGAGAGGAGAGGAGAGAGAGAGAGAGAGAGAGAGAGAGAGAGAGAGAGAGAGAGAGAGAGAGAGACAGGGGATTGTCTAGTAACTGTGTGATCCACAAAACAAAACCAATATTGGAGCTTAGACAGTATAAAAATAAGTCCATGTTGGCTTAAATGTAGTGTTGTGAAGTGATGAAGTTGGTTTTCCCCAGCTTCCTCTGCTCTCCTCAACTCCTATCAGCAAATGTTGTTAGACACCCTTTGTGTGGCTCCCCTAGTGCTTAGAGGAAGAGCCAGGCCTTGCATAACACACGATCTACTTCTTTGGCTTACGTCAACAAGGGGACTTCAGTTCTATTAGGTACACATATCTAAATTAATTCACAGGGGAACAAAATGTAGCCATCGGCTTTTAAAAAACAAAACCACACTGAGAAACCTTGGGACGCACTAGCAGTATCTTGTATCTTGCCTTTGTCTTACAATCCCTCCCAAGAATTTGTATCAGTTCTATCTTAGTTTGCACTCCCAAGTCATGGCTCTGGGTTTGATTAACGAGGTCCTTCTCTTGTTTGCACGCATAGATGCTGACCACCAGGTACAATTTGGAGAATACCAGAAACATGGTTCCCATCATTGCTTTTTTTTTTTTTGTACTTTATCTTAGAGCTACTGATTGGCTGTGTCGGATCAGAACTGCCAACTCTCTTATGTGCATCATTGTTTCCTTTTGGGAGTATGGGCATTATGCAGATTGCATGTCCTTTAAGCAAAAGTACAATAGGTTTAGGATTGAGATTGGCTCAGGGAGAGGAATTGAGAACAATTACATTCCCAACAGAGTTTAACTGACCAGTCAAGACTGCCGACTCAGTCGGACGCGGCATCCCATCAGAGTTCACTTTTATAAACTAAAGATTTTTTGTTTGTGGCGATCCATTGCATTTTTATTTCTTTATTTTTGCCCACTCGTTTATTGCAGATGACCTTGGGTCTGATTTTGATCTTAGACAGTTTCAAGAAACCATAGTGACTCTTTCCAGATCCCTGGCGTCAAGTCCCTTCTCCATGCCAAGAGTTTCACTCCTGCTGCTACAGCACGCTGCTCAACACACACACACACACACACACACACACACACACACACACACACACACACACACACAACTTGTGTGATGCATACAGTCTCTAAAAGAAGGTAAACAGGAGTGTGAACTGGAGATGTGTCTGTCTCACCCTGGGGAGCTAAGAAAGCTGGTTTAACTTGAGGTAAAGGCTGAGGCTCCCACACTTACCAGCTTTGACACATCAGAATGAGAAAATTTGTCTTTTGTAGCCAATTCTGCAGCATAGATAAAGAGCTAGCCACGAGCCAGCTCAAGTTTCTGCTCCCGATGACGTAATTATCATTTTAAAGCTTACTGTTTATTCATTAAGGCAACCCTTGAGCTTACGGGTGTGTGTGTGTGTTGGGGTGGGGGAGCGCTGGCAGAACATAAATACAAATGTAAACATAAATCATGAAGAGAAAGCCCTCTAGGGCTGCCTGGGACATCAAGATCAACTGGTCCAATCCCCTGTTGCAGTGATCCAGGCGTCATACATTTAGCCCTGTCTACATGTCTTCGTTTCTAAAGGTTCCTTTAAAATGAAAGACCCCCGTGAGGAGCTCATGGGAAGGCCTCATTCGTTCATCTGGCATGAGGGACGTGTCCTGTGGCTTGACACAGCTTTGCCGTAATTCAGCTGGGATCTCTCCTTCAGGGTTTTAGGTTATCTATCCCTGAGTCTCACATTCTCCAGTCTTCTTAGGCCCAGGCTAAGAAGTCTTCTCAGCTTTTATTTTATCCTGTGCTGGATTTGCTGGCTTTCTGGCATCGACTGACGTCACTTAGCTTGGCATCTTTCCTAAAATATTCACAATAACCTTTAGTTGACATGTAGACTTGGACACCTGATACCCAAAACTGCACTGAACAGTGTGAACTGCAAATCCTGCTGCACATATGTGCATCCCTTCGAGTCTTGTATCCTAGAGCATGTAGAAGCTGCTCAGGGCTTTAGCTTTTTTCCTATGAGGTGGTGGGTTGGATTAGATGGTCCCTAGGACCCGCTTCCCTGGGTCTAAAGTGATAGATGAAGGTTGAATGATTGCAGCTCCAGAGTGAATTTGGGAAGAAAGCTTACTGTTGTTCCCTGACAAATTGAAACATTTGAGCAGGATAAAAGAAAAGAAAAGGTGTTATAAATCTCTTCCCCACAGCAATTTACCTGTGTAGATTGGGAGCCTGATTTTCTCCCATTTAGCCACATTACTTGTAGGCTTTGGATATACTTAATTGGTAAAATAAAAGCTCTTGATGAGCTGGATAACAACGTTACAAAAAAACGTCTAGTCTAAGTATTACAGAACTGGGAGCTGGATGCTATTTCCTGGTGTGATGTTATCTTCAGTGCAATTTGTTTCTCTTCGCTCCTGATTTTCCAGTGACTTTCTGGAAAGCCCAGGAACCCAATGAAGGACAGGATGCCAGTTGCATGAGGCTTTGCAGTTGTTTGTTTATGTGTTTGGGACAGGGACTCACTGTACAGCCCAGATGCCTAGAATCCATGGTGCCTCTTGAGTGTAGGATTCAGGCATGCACCACTCCCAGCTTTGTTTCCAAGTTGTTGTTGTTGTTTTAATGCATATGCAGATATCTTGAACTCGGTTGCATCCTCCCAAGGGTTTATGGGTGGTGCTTCCCTGGTACCCATCCTTGTACAAAGCAGGAGTCAGCCAAATCTGTTGAGAGACTGTCCCATTACTAGTTCATGACATCTTTTCTATCACCATGAGCCTGAAAACAAAGATTTCTGAGAAGGAACTTGAGTTTTACCGTTTATTTTATTTTATTTTATTTTATCTATCGAAAGAGTAGAGGGCAGTGAGCACTGGTTTTGCCATCAACTTCCAAGATGCAGCTTTCTGGCTTTTTATATTTTCTTACTGTAAAATAAGTATAAGGTTTCTGATGAGAAAATATGAGCTGGGCCTACAGAAGATGCTTAGGATGCCATTTTCATTGTTCAGAAACCCCAGAACCAGCCAAAGCTAAACTGTCTCGCTGATGTCCCTAAAATATTCTATCTTTGGACAGAACCATTAGCTATTTTTAAAAAAGCCAATAATCAATAAGTCTTAATTTGTCGTGCTGACATTTGTGCGGGTTTCATCTAGATGAAATTAATTAGAAAGAAAATGGCCTCTCAGCGATTGGCGAGAGGAAAAGAATCTGGAGGCGAGATAAGTTTGACCCTGTGTTGTGGCAACATTTTAATGAGGTTAAGTCTCCTCCGCGCATTTGGATCGGTGGCTTTCTTAGTGTGCACTGACATTTCTAATGGCCTTCTAAAGGCTTCCCAAATGGGCTAATGCCTTTGAAGGCATTTCGTGGGTCACTGGCATTCTCCGTGGCTAGTCTATCTACCTGGCACGTAGTATGGGAAATCAACATCTGGAAGAAGGAACTGTGAGGGACAATATATCCCGAAACACACCACCCCTCCACGACAGCGCCCAGCAGAGAGTCCCTGGTTTCTGAACACTAGTGGCTAAAATGAGGCCAGATCCTAATTTGCTGGCACCAGAGAACATTGCGCCTCTAGGACGGACTCACTAGAGGGTCCTGCCGGTGACATTCTCACCCGTGAGATAGCCAGGCTGTGGGAATACTGGGGAGGAGGTATTCATCCCAGAGCCTTCAGGGGGGTGACATTATTTTAATTGCTCTGGGAATGTTTTCTATCACTGAGACTAATGGGACACGGCAAGGAACACCCTGGCAGGACTTGATCAAAAGCATCTGATTTCCCTCTTGGTAGATAATTAGGTAGAGAGGAGTCATTCATCCAAGGTCCGAGGCGTCCGCTCATCACTGACTGCATCTCCAGGGAAGACCCTGAGGCCTCAGAATGGAGGACCTCAGAGCTGGAACACAATGGCAACGGAAGCGGTTGCTCTGTGTCAGGCCTGCCATGGAGCACAGCCTCCGGAGGCACAGTGGAGACTGAATTTGATGGGGCTTAAACACAGCAGACTGTTCTTTGGAAGAATTTATCCCAAACTGGACTCTTTTCCTTCCTGTTCTACCTTCTTCTTACACAGACCTGGAAGGACCCTCAGGGCCCTGCCTGCAGCCAAGTGAATGGGAGAAACAGAAAGACTTAAAAACAAGAAGCCAGATGCATCTTGTGGTGCACAATTGTAACACTGGCCCTTGGCAGATAACTGTAGGAGGATGACGAGTTGGAGGCCATATGTCAAAAACAAACAAACAAACAAACAAACAAACAAACAAACACAAATTGAGCCAACCCAACCAACCAACCAACCAAAAAGCAAAGCAAAGGGTCAGCCAAAAGTATGGTTTTTTTTTTTTCCCCCAACATCGTGCCAAGGTTTGCATAGAACCAAAGAATACAAAGAAATGGTTGTGAAAACCAACAGGGCACACTCTGCTTTTGTGCTCCTGTTTAGGGTGGTAATGTAATAAAGACGCATTTATTGTTTCTGTTGTTGCCTTGTAGTAACTATGTGACAGGTACTGGCTTAAACATTTTGCACACACTACTTTTTCTGTGGCTAACTGTGACTCTCCAGAACACGATATGTAAGGGAACTGAGGTGTCATGAAGGCCATACAGTTGGGGAGTAGATAAGTACACCCTAATTGCATTTTCCCCTCTTATATCTGATGTGAGCAGTTCAAGTTGGCCTCACCGCGAGAGAACATCTCTAGTGAAGTATTAAAGGGCTATGTGATGGTCTTCTAGAAGGGATGGTTTGGTAAGACAGACAACATTATAAAGAAAAGGAATCATTAAATCCTGAGGGAACCAGCATGACCAGTGGTGACATGTAGCACCATCGAGAGAGAAGGCGCTCCCTGGAAGCTGTACAAAGAGGGTGAATCTGGTCCCTCCGAGAAGACCTCTGCAGGGACAAATGGAATTGGGTGGCAGGGATCTAGATACCACCTTAAGGAAGGCAGGGAACACACTAGGACCATGACATGTGCCACCTTACGTACCTCAGTCAGGGATGATCTCCCTTCTGGGGTCATCATAAACCCAGAATGGGACATTAAAAAGTCTGGCAATTCTGTTGGTTTTGGCTCCTTATTCTCAATAGTAACTTACGTGAGGGCCCAGCGTACATCAAGAACCAACCATGCTGAAGACAAAGAAGAACAGGCCCTAGAGGTTTTTTTTTTTTATTCTTTGATATTTATTTCTTAAAATTTTAAACCATTCCTAAAAAATAATAATTCCTTAGTTTTGAAATTATGACATAATTTTCCGCTTCCCTTTTCTCTTCCAACCCCTGCTGTGCACCATGCATCTACAACACAGCTCCTGCGCCTAAGGCCCGGGGAGAAGGAAAGACTGTAAGAGCCAGAGGAACAGGGAGATTGCTGTAGGATTGTGTCTCTTAGAAATGCCAGAGCTGTACTCATGGAGTCTTATAAGCATGGCTGCTTAGTTAAGATCTGGGCAGTGATGACACTAGAAAACATGCAAACATGAAAGGGGAACTCTCAGAACCCCAGCCCTGAACAAACAACTACCAACAACCAAGCAGACTGGCTTTTACAGAGCTCAAGGTTGAGAAGATGGAGAATCAAAATTGTGGAACCACTACAGATGGAGGAATGGTGTGGCAGAGGTCCACATGGGGATGTTCACAGTCCCTCAAAGCACGCAATATCTAAGAACGGAGAGGCACTAACTAGGTAGAGGCAGAGAAGAAAAAGAGAAAGAAGTAGGGTTTTCAAAAAAAAAAAGATTTGTAATTCTGGATAGGAAATTGTATGTCTTAGGAGGACTCGCTTCTGTTTGTGAGAGAACAGAGGGGGCCGTGGGCACTGAGGAGTAGATTATGACGAATGTATGAGAGAAGAGAAGATCTTCCCAACTGACTTAAGAGTAATGGATATTGATCCCAGACATGCTGAGACCCTGTGGTTGGCTAACGGCTCAAGGGCTGCTGGGCAGACTTTCATCCAGAAGAGGAGAAACAGCATGTAAGCTGGACAGGCGGACACTTGAAAGACCATGTAGACAATCTCCAGAGAAGGGTCGCGTGTTTCGGTGGAAGCAGAGCATGGTGCGGGTCAGATGTAGGGTTTCAACTCAGGTTGCGTGGCCTTGGATAACTCACTTCCTTTTTTTTGAGGGGGGGGGGGGCTCAGTTTCACTTCATTATCTATAAAAGGAAGGAGCTACACTAAATGGCCACTATATGTCTTACTGTGATATATTTTGATTTTTTAAAAAAATAATTGAATTCTTTGGGAATAGTGACTTCTATAGGTCTGGGCAAGGGTTGAAGCACACAAAATTAACGCAAAAGAAAAGGCGTTCCACCAGGCCTGGCTGACATGTGGATTGGCTCTACAGGGCTGACGGAACCAGGTGGTGCCTGAGAAAGGATGAGGAGAGGCCTGTCTAAGCTCGCTCCTCCACCCAGGCACTGAAGAACATTCTGGTGAGTCCCACTGAGGAAGGAGCAGGAGGCTGCTTTTACAGATAACAGCGCCTTGAGCCAAGCTTGGAAGCTGAGGCTATAACTAGGAAGCAGGGATTGGGGCTGGAACTTTCCCCTCCCTCAGCTGAAACCTGGATGTCCTAGAAATTGATGTCCTGATCTGCTTTTAATCCTACAGAAAGAAGAGGGAGTGGGCACAGGAAAGGGTAAAAACTGCCCAAGACAACATGGGGAGGGGCACTTAAAACTAAGATATGTTCATTTAGACCATCATAAAGTGTTCCTGTGTGTGTGTGTGTGTGTGTGTGTGTGTGTGTGCCCACCCACCTGTGCACATGTGCTTGTGCAAAGGGACAGGAAATTGAACCTAAAACCTTGTATGATTCTTGTGGAGTAAAATTCTCATGAAACGGGTGGCCTCATTGTTGGGATAAAAATAAACTTTTCCACATGAGAAGTCATTCGATGTGTTTTCTCATCTTGAGCTTTGCCACAACCTTACCATGAGGGTTGATTATGCAGCTGAAGAAACAGGCCCAGTGCAAAGTTTGGCAGGAGCCTGATTGCTGATGCTCTTGATCCACCCTTTCCAGAGGCACCAGTAGTTGCCTGCTAGGGCTTGACGGAACTCCACAAAAAGGCACACTTCAAGCCGGGCGGTGGTGGTGCATGCCTTTAGTCCTAGCACTTGGGAGGCAGAGGAAGGTGGATCTCTGTGAGTTCGAGGCCAGCCTGGTTTACAAAGAGAGTCTGGGATAGCCAGGGCTTTGTGTCACAGAGAAACCCTGTTTTGAAAAAACCAAAAAAACAAAAACAAAAACAAAAAACAAATAAACAAAAAAAACCCCAAACTAAAATCAACAACAACAACAAAAAACCCCACCCCAACCCCAAAACAAAACAAAAAACCCAAGCAACCAAAACCAAAACCAAAACACAAACAACCCCCCCCAAAAACAACAAAAAACCCACCAAACAGACAACAACGACAAAAACCCCAAGCAAACAAAAACAAAACAAAAAACCCAAAAGGCACGCTTCTGTCCAGTGTAAAGCAAGGGCTTCTCCCATTTCAGAAATGCATGGAGGGCATAGAAAATACTGTGAAACATTGTTTTTAAATGTTTAATTCCAACTTCTTATTTTGAAAATAGTTCTATACTTTTAAAAAAAAAGTAGGAGTTAATGAACCTCTGGTAACCCTTCCGCTGGATTCATTGGCTGTTGACCTTCTGCAGTGCTGGCCTGATCTGTCTTTGCTGGGCTATTTGGAAGTAATTTGCAGATCTGACATTTCGCCTCTGAATATTTCAGCATTCATATCGCATAAGTGAGCTCATAGTCTCCCAAAGCCACAGCCCAAACTTTAATATTAGTTACAATAAGGCTATCTGGAAATGTCTGTATTAAATTGCCCAGCCGTTTAACCAACAGTTCTCACCCTTTTCCCTTCCCTCTCTTTCCTCTTTTTCATTCTCACTGTCTTCAGGGTTTCATTATGGTAGCTGTGGCTGGCCTTAAATTCATGGCAATCCTCCTGCCTCAAGCCTTTTCATCTCCTTTGAAGTGAATAAGTACTTTGGGTATTTTGTTGTTGTTGTTTGGTTTGTTTTGTTCTATGGTGCTGGCATTTTTTTTTAAAGCATCCAGGCCAATCTTCTTTGAATACTTTTCAAGTCCTAAAGTTATTATTAAATTCATGCTAAATATTTTTGATGAAAATACCATCACTCACAGGGTGATAGTGTGCACTTCCTGGGGCTTTAATTTTTGGCATGGAACTTGTAGAGTTTCTTTCTAGTCAGAAAATAGAAAGTGCACATATGTTTAGAGGTATTTCCCCCACAGCAAGGCACTTGGTGCCTGGTACTACGGATAACACAATGTTCAACAGGATTATAAATCAATTGCTGAAAGGCTCCAGCCAGTAACGAGCCTCTCGTCCTTGGAAATAATCAAGCCGAGACTGACGACTCCTGATGTAAGGATGGTTCCTTTGACTCTTGTGGCTTTTCTGGAGAGCTGGTCTCACATTTTATTTTTTGTATTTTAGATTCGTGCTTAGTGTAAACACTATTTCTGGGATTTAAAATAGCTCCGTGTCTCTCTTCTTCCTCTCTCTTATGCTATGGACCTCCTCTCTCACTTGTTTCAAGACAGCTCTCAGAAGGCCCCTCATCTTCTCTTCGAACCAGAGGGGAGTTGAGCTTGTCATAGAGAAAACCAGGCCAGGATCGTTTGTTCTATGGAGCTACTTCAGGGGGCCTGGCGGACAGACTTCTCCCAGCCAAGGGGGGGAGCATTGTTGTAGCCATACAGGGTGGTATAGGGCAGACAGTGACAGCACGCGTCCTCAGGGTTGACTCTACCACAATTCCTAGTCTTGCTAACAAATTCTGGACCCTCAGCTGCCTTCAATCTTAAAGGGTCGTTGTATAGTTTGTGTCGGGAAGAATGGCTTGCATCTGTCTGTGTGGGGCTACCGCATTATTCCGCCGTCTTTTTTTTTTTTTTTTTTTTTGCCTCCCCTGGGTTTCCTTGGGTAATGTTCTTCCCTTACAAATTTCATCTCACTGCTGTGTGCATCGAAACGACGCAGTTATGGAGCGCACAGGGAAAAAAATTATAATGCCATTAAAAGTTATCATAAATTTCAGATCAGCATCACTTCTAATCCGATACACAATTTTACTGCCTCTATAAAGTAGGTGATTTGCAGTGGTCTGAGGCGTCTCCTGGAGCGTTTTACTTCTTTTTAAATTAAACACACCAACTTTGTGCTGAATTCAGAGTGTGGACATAAAAAAAGGGGGGTGAAAAGGAGAGGGAAGGGACATCAGATGGGAATTGCAATTGAGTCTTTATATATGCCATCTTGGCACTGTGGTACTAAATATAGTGCCAGGTAAATAGATGTGCTGAAATATTCAGAATAAAAAACAAATGTTCCAATAGCAGAAGCGTGAGCCCTGAGGATGTTCCCATGGTAGGTGTACTGGAAATAATAAAACACTGTTGTTTAAAACCACTCAGTCCTCGAAAACCCTATGCTGTTAAAAATACAGCGCTGGTGTATGTGTGAAGGACGAGGTGCTTGGAACATATATATATATATATATATATATATATATATATATATATATATATATATCTCCTAGAAAATTAAACAGACTATAAGGGGCTTGATTTTATTGGTTGGAAGGTTACACTGATTATTAGTTTTTTTTCCTGAGGTGTACTAACTCTGCCTGCAAGCCTAGGGTATGATCCACTGCCTCCACTAAGTGACGTTCTGGAAAGGGCTGACCCATTAGCTCACATGTGGGAGAATACATCCACACACGGGCAGAGAAGTGGTCCATGTCCAGGTCCCACGATGACGAAACTTCATTCACAGGGTTTCCGGCTGAAAGGATTTGACTGGGTTTCCCCCACACCCTTTCACTTGGTGACTCTTAGTTACCAGGGGGTGTTACTAAGTGCCCGTAGTATGTTGTGTTCTGGACTGGTCACTGAAGGCACACATCAATACAAAACCAACAACCGTAGGTCTCTACCCACCAGGGGCTCACAGTCTGGAGAGGGCACGCCACAGGATGTGACTGTGTGGAAGTGGCAGAGCATGTTCAAGACTGTGGGTACCAGTAGCTGTGGGAGTACACGGAGGAAAGGAAGCTGCATGTCTTCCATGTTGGGTTGGAATAGGGCAACTTAATCGCTTTCAAAGTGGGTCTGAGTTCTCTACTCCATAGATCACTAGAATGAGTAATTGGGTGATTAACAGTTATTATATTGAAAAAAAAAAAAAGATTGAGTTCTAGCTAATGTACCTGACTCCTATCCAGGCCCACTTCCAGAGCTCATCACAGAGCCAATTGTAAGCAGAGAGGAATCATAGTGATGTTTGGGCTACAGAATTAATAATCCTCAGCAGGCAAAGCATTTGCCATCGAAACCTTATTCTTGGTTATTGTCTTAGCTACTTTTCTCAGTGCTGTGACAAAGGCACTTAGGAGAGGAGTGGTCCATTTTGGCTCACAGACAGGAAGTAGTTCCCAGTGGGGAAGGTGAGGTGGCATGGTTGAGGCTGCCGGTCGCATTGTATCTTCAGTCAAGAAACTCAGAGAGACAAAAGCTTGCGATCAACTGGCTTTCTCTTTTTCACTCTTATTATTCAGTTTGGGACCCCAGGCCATAGAACAGTACCACCCACATTCAGGGTAGGTCTTCCCTCGTTTAAATATCTCTGGAAATGCTCTCAGTATGGCCAGAGATGTGTCTCCTAAGTGATTCTAAATCCCTTCAAGTTATTAGTGCAGACTGACCAACACACCAAGGGTATGTCCTTTAGTACCTTAAAATGGTAAGGATCATTTCAGCTTTACAAGTGAACAAAACAGAGTCCATGAGGGAAGATGGTTCTCCTCCCAAAGTATTCTTCACTGGGCTGGGTCTGATCCAGATCATCTCTTTTTCAGTCTTGCCCTTGTTCTACCCCAGCTGGCCTTTGTGCTGCGCACATTCACACACTGTGGTGTGGCTGTGTTGGGTGTCAAGGAAAACCGTGACCGTGGGCGTGCTGTGCCTGACTCCTAAGCTCTACAATAGTTACTAGACCTAAAGATGCCGTTGCCTATGGAACATGGTGACTAGTAACTGCTGCTGAGAAATCCTGTGGACTGGCTGCAACAGGGCAGACTGACAGAATGCTCTGACCAAGAAATAACACTAGAGTCAGGTGATGGGTGGGACTTCCTGAGCACTTAATACCTGCCAGCATATATTACTACATCCTTGCAAGGTGAGGACCATTATCTATATATACCCATGTTAAAGATGAGGCGTCCAATGCCCAGAGAGACTAAGGAATTTGTTGGAGTTACGATTCTCATGCACAAAGACTGATCCACTGCCTCCTATAGAGCTATCAGAGCATCCGTTTGTCATCAGGCTGTGTTTCTGGGGCCCACTCTTCAGCACTGCTAGAGTTAGGGTACTGTTCTGAGAAACTAGATTGGGTGAGACATGACCCAATATATGGAGCCGCTTCTCTGTGGGGAGGAAGAATGAGTGGATGGAGCTGTTTCTAGCACTTGCTGTCAGTAGGGAACATTGTGTTGCCAATTTTAGGAAGGATGGCCACATACGTGTGCGAGGTCTTCTATTGGGAGAGCAGGGGCTATTGGTTATCAGTTTTAGATCTTCTGTCATAAAATGCAACCTGCCGAGTTCTTTTTAAAATTTATTTTTTTATTATTTATACAGTGTTCTGTTTACATTTGGGCCAGCAGGCCAGACAAGGGCACAAGATTGCATTATAGATGATTGTGAGCCACCATGTGGTTGCTGGGAATTGAACTCAGAACCTCTAAAAGATCCAGTGCTCTTAGCCTCTGAGCCATCTCTCCAGGCCCCCCTGTTGTGAATTCTAACTCTCTATTAACTAATTAAGGCCTTAGACATTTGCTAAGTGCCTACTAACGCACTAGCTACTTGAATAGGTGTGCATTTATTGTAAAACAATTATCAAGTCAGACTGCTGTGCCTGGAGCTTAGAATATTTAACCTTTTTTTTTGGTCTCACATCAATAATAGTTACTCAACTGGATTGCTTTGTTGAAATCAAATCACAAGTGATGTCATTAATAATGAAAATAGTTTGTAATATTTATCCCCATGTCAACTGTATTTTAACATTTTCTCCCATGTTGTTCTAAATATACTATGCTCAAAGTGCTTCTATGAACTGATATACTCTATGAATGATTTTCTTTCTTTTTTTTTTTAAGATTTATTTATTTTATTTATTGCATATGAGTGCTTTATCTGCAGAAGAGGGTATCAGATTACATTATAGACGGTTGTGAGCCACCATGTGGTTGCTGGGAATTGAACTCAGGACCTCTGGAAGAGCAGGCAGCGCTCTTAACCACTGAGCCATCTCTCCAGCCCATGAATGATTTTCTTGATCTAGTTCTGTGAACAGGAATAGCTGCAGTGGTGGAGGATTATGAGTCTTTGAACCTACGATCAAGATGCTGTTCCAATTTTTATCTTTTCTGGATTCTTTCCTCAGTGTTTTACAATTGTCTTTTACCTCTTGGGTTAAATTTATTCCTAGATATTGTATTGGGTGGGTTTTTAATTTTTTTGGTATAAGAATTGCTTTCTTGATTTCTGATACAACATTTTCTCAGCAGCATTACTGAGCTTTGAGTCCCACAACTTTGATAAATTCATTTAGTATTTCTAGTAGGTTGTTGGTGGAATCTTTTTGTGCATGTGTGTACACGAGTGTGTGTGCATGCAGGTGTGTATGAGTGTATGTGCATGCATGTGTGTGTGAGTATGTGTGCATGCAGGTGTGTATGAGTGTGAATATGAATTCTTAATAGTTATGTATATGTAAACGTGAATATTAAAATATATATATGAATGATCATGTCTTCCTCCTACAGTGACAATTTTATTTCTTCTCACCTAATTTGTATGAATTTTCTTTCCTTTTTGTGCCTGCTTCCTCTGACTCGGGACTGAGAGTCTTTAAATGAAAATAAATACCATATAAGTTTGGCGATGGTTCCTCTTTTTCACAAATATTAGATGTTAGTTTTGACTTGCTAAGATCCTATATGAAAACATTCTGGAACTTGTTGAGCATTGGACAGGTGTGAAGTCCTGCATATTGCTTAGTTTTGAGTGTCTTCTCAAACTGGATAAAGCTTTGACTTTAAATCTGAAGACTGGATGTGCTGAAGGCTAAAGTGTCTCTCGCTTATTGGCTGTGGCACTATGTCTATTGTCTCCCAGATTCTTAGAGTTCTTGGCATGTGCCTGTTTGCCAGTTTACTGTGGGAAGCTGGGTCTCATACTGGCCTGAAGTCAGGAGCTAAAATAAAACACAGTAGGTAGTGACAGTATTAAAACCAGGAAAAGAATATGCCATATGTGAATGAACTTAGTAATTAAGAAGAATTCATTTCACTTTAGAATGTCTAAGATAGTTTTAAATAATTTTCAGCTACTTTGGTGAGATGATCCAACTGTGCTGAGGGAGTATGAATAGAATATTTTTCCCATGGCATGTTTAATTTCCAATCCAAATTAATGAAAAATTTCAGTTAGTAACAGATATTACTGTTGCTTCAAACTGAAGAAGAGAAATCCTATATCCTATATAACAAATTGGAAAAGCTGGGAAGTATTTAGCTGCAAGTAGCATAAAACCTGATTCACAATGATTTCAATAAAAGTGATTTTCATGTCTACATTAAGTGTAACTAGATGTCACAGCCTTTTGGCTATAGGTGGCCAAAGGTTGGAGTTTAGGGTCTCAGTGGAAGTAGGATGGGCATTTATGTTTCCGTTTAGCATGCAAATCTTTCCCATGGTTGGTATCTGCCTTTACTGGCTCAGAATTTAGGTCCTATTCAATGACAGAAAATTAAGAGGTGGAAACCAGCCGTCATTGCTTCAGTGGTCTGCTTGACACACCCGAGAAAAGGGACCTTCACCTAAGGAACTGTCTAGCTCAGTTTATTCTGTGGCCATTTTGTTTTGTGGGACATTTTCTTGATTGTTATTTGGCATAGAAGGGCCCAGCCCACCATGAGGGGTACCACCCCTAGGGAAGTGTACCTGGGCACTGGAATTTCTAAGAGTCCCCAGAATTCCAAATGTAAACTAACCTCAGCTACCAAAACCATGCCCCTGCCAAAGCATGAGACAAATCGTAGTCAGCTGCTGTGGATAACGTGAAGCAGCCCCATATCCCACACCTGCGATTAAAGCAAAAACATATTCACGTAACATAACTGGGTTTTTAAGGGACCCAAATTCTCGCTACACTTATTAAGTAAGTATAATCATGTTTCTTGTTGTGTGGTTTCATTGAGCTTTTCATAACTGTGCTTTGATAGTTTTCATAAAATAGAAACATTTCTTATAGATTGTAGTTTTTAAGTTGGGACATATGACTTGGGCCTTTAAACAAAACTTCTATGTTACTAAGGCTTTTGATGCAAAGTCCATAGTTATAATAACATTGTAGTCAGATGGTGGTGGTGGCACATGCCTTTAATCCCAGCACTTGGGAGACAGAGGCAGGTGGATTGCTGTGAGTTCAAGGCCAGCCTGGCCTACAAAGTTAGTCCAGGACAGCCAAGGCTACACAGAGAAACCCTGTCTCACAAAAAATAAAAAAATAAAATAACATTTAATGTATTTGGCTGCCATTTCCAATATTAGTGAGTAATATGTTTTTGTACATTGAGTTTTCTCTTCAGCTTGCTTGTATAGTCATGAATACACAATATTTTTCCTTTATACATATGCTAACTTTTGATTTAATTATAGTTGTCAAGTGTTTTGGAATTTTGTTCTGGGACTTAGGTGGGTTACAAGCAAATTTGGGCATTTTTGTTTCTTATTTCCTAATATGTTAGGTGAGACCAGAGCAACTGGCTGTACTTATTTGGGTCTATTTCTGGGCTTTAAACTTTGGGTCTATTGGTCACTGTAACATTGTTTTTATGTCTATGGGTTTATAACATGTCATAAAATTGGTTCATATTAGTCTTCCAAATTCATTGCTCTTTAAAAAGTTGTAAGAAAAGTTCTGATCCATTGTCTTTCTAAATACATTTTATAATCAATTTATCTATAGCTACAAGACAATTAGTGGCATTTTTATTATTTTGATGGTTCAACACATTATTGTGATTTTGAATTTATTTGGCATTTTCTAGTGGTTTTCATAAAATTACGCTGTCTTTTCTGTGACTCCAATGACATGACTATTTAACCTTTGTTGTTATACCAAATGGCCTGAAATTCTCACTTTTTCTTTTCTGTTTTGATTTGATCATTTATATCAGGTCTTATGACCATTTTCTCCATTTTATTTTGAAGACCATTGAGTGAACTTTAAAATACCAGTGGGATAGTTAAGTTAAAATTTTAATTTTTTCTTTATAGCTTATGTTTCCCTTGTAGAGAGTTTTTTCCCATTGCACTCATGATTTGTAATTATGGTGTCCGAGTGAGTGACAGTCAGAATCTTAAGATTTCTGGAGACTCATATCTTCCCGTTGCCTTATTTCTTGTAAGAAAGAAAAATCTCTGGGACCTCAGTCATATCAACCACTCTTACATTTCTGTGGTCTGAGGCCTTTCCTAGAAGATCATACTTTAGAATTACAGAGCAATTTTAAAAATCAGATGGACATTCCTAGAGTTTCCTATGGAAATCATGGTCTCTGGTATGCAGGCTGGACAGTGAACAGTAAAGACACACACACACACAAACACATACACACACATGTACACAGACACAAACACAGACACACACAGATAGATCATGGCTAGTAAGTAATGGAGACAGAGAGGCTAAGTCATTATCTTATTAAATATTTATTTTTATTATTGTAATGATGTGTGTGCTTGTTCGCATGTATTTGTATGTGCCTATGAGTGCATGTGCATTTGGAAGCCACAGGCTTTAGAAACCCTGGAGATGGAGTTACAGGTGGATGTGAGCCTCTTGATGTGGGTGCTAGGTCCTCTGGAAGAGCAGCACACATTCTTAACCACTGGGCTATCTCTCTAGCCTAATTTATTATCTTTAAGGAACTCTCCAAGCAGTTTTTGGGATAGTTGGTATGAGATAGGGACAATCTTAGTACAAATGAAACAATTAACAAACTAACTGTGCCTTATATTTATGGTCCAGAGTATTACAAGGTGGGAAGCAGACATGTTGGCTCTGTGTGCTGGACAGAGCTGAATGTGGCTGACTCATCTGGCTTTTGAGATCTGAACTGGATCTTCAGGAATGCAAAAGATGAAGTGTTTGAGCTAGCATTTAAGGATGTGTCAGCACCACTGACAGACAAAGGGTTAATATCCTTAATCTATAAGAAACACCAACGAATCAATAAGAAAAAGATAAGCCCAGCAATTGAAAAATGGGCAAAGGACATGAATAAATGAAAAAAGGAAAATACAAGTGGATAATAAATGTATGAGAAATGTTGAACCTCATCAGTATTCTGTGATAAGCAAATAAAAACAAGATACAATTTTTGACCTTCTCAATCGGGAAATACTTTTAAAGTGGTTTAAATGGAAATACCCAGTATTGTTGAGATCGCTGAAGACATGCAACCTCACACACTGCTCGTGGGAGACCAGATGGATTCTATATTTTTGAATATAAATTTAGAAATATATGCCAAAAACTTTAAAGTGGTCTTAGGTTTTTGAGAGGGTGCTAATCCCTCTGGGAATGTATCTGGGAAATAGTTACGATGCATACAAGGATCTATATTGAAGGATATTACTTACAGTGTAATTTACAGTACAACAAGAACATTAATGGCATATGCAGTGGGTGAAATGTTAGGGAGCCACTGGAACTCAAGCTGTGAGAGGGCATTTAATACCACTGCAAAGGTATTTAACACCACTGCTAAAGGCCCATTGTAAAGTTAGAAATGTGTGTCAGGAAAGCAAGAAATTTGTGTGCTTATTATGCATTTAATTTTGTGGGAAAATAGGTAAGAGCACACTTCAAGGAAATAAATTACCATGCCAACACTGTGTAAACCTCAGAGCACAACTTTGTGTGATTTTTAGGTTCTCATGTATGTATTAATATATTAATGTCTATTATTTTGTATCTTTTTAACTAGCAAGCATTACCTTTGCAATGAGAAAGGAATAAATGTATTTAAAGATGTGTGTAGTGGAGTGATAAAGTAACTAAAGGTCACCACTAAAGTTTCCAACCGGTTGTTCAACTGGTTATATTGTGTAAACATGGATAAATGATTTTTGCCTTTAGGAGTTTAGATGGTACTGATTAGAACAAGTGAAGAAAGCACTCACTATAATCTGTGTTCTATGAATTCTTACTCAACTTCAAGTCTACATATAACCCCATCTTTGGGGAAGCATTATCCAAGCTCCTTTACCTTCTAGCTTTCAGCCATTCTGGGCTATGTACCTCTGAGCACTTTGTGCCAGAGATCTTAAATTCAGGGGTCGACTTCTGGTAATGAATATAGCATAATGGAATGAATGGATTGGTTAATCCAGGAAATGCGTTTCCTCCTTTCTTTCCTCCCTCTTTTCCTCCCTTCCCTTCTTTGATAGAGTCTTGTTAAGTAGCCCAAGTAGCCCAGACTAGCCCCAAACCCTTATTTCTCTTGCCCCAGTCTTCTGAGGTCTGAGATTACAGTATGTGTCACCATTTGTTTTGCCAGAGTCTTATTCTGTAGCCCAGGCTGGCCTATAACAGTCATTATATATAGCCTAGGAAGGCCTCAAGCTCAGGGAAAGTCTATTGCCTCAGTCTCTGGGTGCTGAGAGGTTCTAGGTGTGTATGTGTGCCACCACACCTGGGATGGAGAAGAGTTTTGTTTAGACAGCATTATCTCAGCAAACAATGTAGTTACTTTACAGGAAAGTGGCATAAGAGAAAATTAATTGCCAACTCAGTGTAAATAAAGAGATGCTAGAGTTTTGGGTTGGGAGTTTGTTACAGGGCTTTATTACGTCATTGCTGTGAGCTATTGGACATGCCACTCAACTGATCTGTAACAAGGGGGATGCGATTTACTTTTATTATGAAGATTAAGGGATGTGCTGAGTACATACAGAGGACTTCATACAGTTCCTGGCACATAATTCCCTCCAAACTAATATTAGTGAGCTATGATAATCACTCTAAATCATGTCACAACTAAAAAAAAAAATGTTTGAAATCCCATCCAGCTGTTTTGATGGATATCCTTACAGTGTAGCCCTGCCAGGCCTGGGATTTGCTAAGTAGACTAGGCTAGTCTGGAACCTGTGTCCATCCTCCAGTCCCACCTTCTGAATGCTCAGGGGACTGGATGTGCCACCATTTCTGGCCAGCTTGTCTCTCTAAACTCACTGTACTGATTTGGGCATACTGTACCCAAGCCCAGAAATAGCAAAGACACAAAAGGCCACTTTTGCCTGAACCATTTTTTTGTACTTCTGTCCTTCAGCAAAAACCCATGTAGGAATGATGTTTGAACCTCAAGGTCTGATTTGGTGACTGATCTGACAGCTTGCTCTCACACCTGCTCTACGGTGGCTTTGTCTTCAGATGGGCTCCAAGGGGCGGGTGTGCGTGGAGCCCACACTCTGCCCTCGCTTTCCCCTCCTTGTTCTAGCCAGACACTGGGTGGGCGGTACCTTGGTTCATGCATGGCTCTGCGTTTGGCATATTTGGGGAAGTGGCAGAGCCTGAACACTGGTTAGGACAGGGACCCTGGATTTCCCGTCACAGGAGGTGCGCCTGGTGCTTGTCAGGGGTGTGTGTCTGTTTAGAGATCTCTGCCCTGAAATTTGGCCTCAGAGAAAACAGGCAGCAGTCGGAGTCCTGCAGGGCCCAGTGCAGTCTTTCTTTGAGGCATTTCTTTTCTTTCTTTCTTTCTTTCTTTCTTTCTTTCTTTTTTTTTTTTTTTTTTTTTGTTGTTGTTGTTTGTTTGTTTGGATTTCAAGGTTAAACGAGTCAGGATTCAAGGATGACTATGAAAGAGCAACTGGTAAATGTGTTTCACAGGGAAAGAAAAAGAAAGCCAAATGAATGTTAAAACCTTTTTTGAAGCAGAACAGAAACAGAGCTTCTGAGCCTTTATCAAAGGACAACAAAACCATTCCCATGATCTACACATGCTGCGTGTCCCCACAGCCTGCTCCGCGCACACATGTGCCTAGCACCCACACAGACACACGTGCCCAGGTTCACACGTACTTCCCTTTCTCTAAAAGACGTGCCCCCTGTAGATTTCTTTCTTTTTATTCCCGATTTTTCTTTCTTCTTCTCCTTCCCACCCCCCCCCCTCCCCTTTTTTTTTTTAATATTTCAAAGCTGGCAGTTTAAGAAATGGCTGGAACTGCGGAACTGCCACATCTCTGTTCTTGCTAAAGAAATCAATGCTAATCCTATTACTGGCGGTTATCATCTATCCCAGAACTCATAGCTGAAAGACACACACACACACACACACACACACACACACACACACTGAGGTGTCAGAGTAAGAAAAAAGGAGCAGGGAGGAGCAGGCGCCCTTCATTCACTCTCAGATAGCGATGGTCTTTTCTCTCTCTCTCCTCTCTCTTCTGATCACTCTTTCTTCACATATTAACAGAGACACAGGCCAGACCACCTGTACTCAGGCAGGGTTGCCTGGTCTGATTTTTTTTTTTTTTTTTTTTTTTTTTTTTTTTTTTTTTTTTTTTTTATTAATTTATTCTTGTTACATCTCAATGTTTATCCCATCCCTTGTATCCTCCCATTCCTCCCCCCCCATTTTCCCATTATTCCCCTCCCCTATGACTGTTCCTGAGGGGGATTACGTCCCCCTATATATTCTCATAGGGTATCAAGTCTCTTCTTGGCTACTTGCTGTCCTTCCTCTGAGTGCCAACCTGGTCTGATTTAAAAGTCTGAAGACCGGCTCTAATTTAGATTTATCTGTCTTCAGCATGGGCTGACACAGCACTGATAATGCGTGTTTATCCACGGTGTCCAGCTTTGTTACTGACAATAATAATGACACACAGGTTCGTGGTCACTGTGGGCTCTGTGGTAGGTGTTCTCTGAAGTCATCACAAACATTCAGCGGTCCTCTGGGGTGGGCACGATAAGCCATCCCATTTTAGGGATTTGGAGACTAAACTGTAAGGTTTCTTGTTTGTTTGTTTCTTTTTCTCTTTGTTTTGAGATTTTATTTGATGGCCTTGAAAGTTCGCCTGCGCAATTGTCTGTGTCCCACATATATGTGGTGCTGGTAAGGCCAGAAGAGGGCTCAGATCCCTTGGGACTGGAGTTAAAGGCAGTTTTATAAGGGGGAATGGGGGTGGTGGGAATTGAACTCGGGTCCTCTGGAGGAGCAGTCAGGGCTCTCAAATGACAACATTCCAGCCTCAAAGTTTCTAATTAGTGGTAAGACTTATGGGTAAAAAGTGGTGGAGTCTGGCTTTGCATCCAATCCCTTTGAATGCAGCATGGTTTGTACATTCTTCCCTTCCTTCCCACAATCCTCTCCACTTACAGCCTTTGGAACAGCACGTAGTAGGATGACATTGAACGCTGGACAATGACTGTTTCTGAGATTTCCAGCAATTTCTCAGAAAGGTTTTCAGTTTTAGTTTTTATTCTCACCTGCCTCATCCCTGCCCCTGAGAGGTGGCTGCAGCGTCAGAGGAACACAGTGCAATTGGGAACTGTCACCAAACAACACAAGAGAGTGAACGAGGAGAAACACTCTGCTGTACCCAGGAGAACTTGCAGGCTCTTTGTTACCTTGTTTGCATCTGGATTCCCCTAGATAACTTGTTGCTCCGACAGTCCACTGGCCCCTCCACTGACATGTACTGAGTTGCCATACACAGACATGACCACAGCAAAGGCAGGGACGCCTCACATCTAGAGAAGGGTGGCCTTTGCTTCCCTAGCGGAGAGGATGGCCACGCAGCTTGTTTTCTGGATTGTCAAATGCCTGGGGACAACAGACATTTGCTCTGGGGTGAATTCCTATCCCCAAGGGGCTGTTCTCCTCCAAGCTGGCAGTGGAATGATTATAATAGGGTGCCAGGAATGATGTGAAGTACTCTACATAAATGGCCCAGCCCAGACTTTATCCACCCTACTGCCATTTTGCATTGGTTGATAGCCAGATCTACTGTGTGACAGAACCCGAACCCTAGCGTGCAGTTTGAGGGAAGCATGTGTTCCTTAGCCTGGCTCAAGACCAATGCCAACCTTTAAAAATGCATTTCGTATTATTTGTGGCTTCTCTTGGAACAGGGATTTAAAAAAAAGTCTTAATGTCCAACCAGGCCAAAACCAGAGGCTATCGGTTCAGGCAATCTCTTTTCTGCCTTTAGCTTCTGAGAACAGAGGCTTTTCCTCTTGGCTCTGTGGAATCCAAGTTAAAGAAATAAAGCCGACGGTTCCTTCAAGAATCCAGAAACTGGAGGAAGAGCTTAGCAAGGGCTTCAGAGAGATGGTAGTTTCAGACAGACATGGGTCATGGGTGTGGACACATGGTAGCAGATAGCATGCTGGAGTGGCTGCAGCATGTGGGAAAGACAGCAGTCTGAGGAGGGCTCCTAGGATTGCAGACCTAGAGAGAAGCTTAACATTTTTCTCAATTAAAGCACACGTCTTTCTCTGCTGTTATTGATGAGACACCTCATCAATATGGTATTGGCATCTTATTTATTTATTTATTTATTTATTTATTTATTTATTTATTATAAATTTACTGTCCCTAATTTAGTCTACTATACAGTAGCTATATACTATTTGTAAAGCTTGGACTCTGTTGGTATTCCCAAAATACTTCAGTCTTTCAGTATTCTGCAATGGCTTTAAGGTGGTGTTTTAATGATCGATGACATTTATTTTGCATCATAAACTTAAGAGTTTGGGTGCAGCCAGGTGTGGTGGTGCATGCCTTTAATCCTGGCACTTCGGGAGGCAGAGGCAGATGGATCTCTGTGAGTTTGAGGCCAGTCTGGTCTACAAAGTCCAGCCAAGGCTGCATAGAGAAACTGTGTCTCAGAAAGAAAAGAAAACGGGGAAAAAAAGAGAAAGAAAGAAAAGAAGGAATGAAGGAAGAAGAAAGAAAGAAACAGGGGGGATGGAGGGTGGGAGGGAGAGAGTTTGGTGCTAAAAGACTAAAGATTGCCAGAACTTTTTGTTTCAGCATCTACTGTCCAGCTGTTCTGATTTCAGACAGCTGTCACTTTAATACGGCAGAACAGGGCGAACTTTGCAATAGGACTCAAGGGCAGGAGAACACAAGCCAAGCGCATGAGGCTGGTTGTTATCGCATCTTCTCCCACAGTCTAGAATTCCTACTTTACTCAGTTCCCTTAATTTAAAAGAAACCAAATAAGGAGGAATTCATCATACCAGTGTCAAATGCATATGACTGCCTCCATGGGGAAGGTCTAATTCTCCGGACGGAGAGGTAGGAAATGCTGTTAAGTGTGACAAGCCCAAGGGCCATGCTGACGACTGTGATGCATTTGATTTAATCCTGGATGTTGGGGACTTAGGCAGCTCAGCTTCATCGCAGGACCCAAGCTCTGCCAACAGCTTATGAATTGCTAATAGAGTCAGCAACATTAGATGATCTCATCTCAGGCAAGAGTACAGGGAGGAGACCAGCTGTTGTGTCTTCATGGGCCCAGCAGTGGTACCCATGGTGCCTTGCAGACTTTCAACATTGCTGGTCACTGGGTACCAGCACAACCACCCATCAAACTGAAACAGCAGTGTTTCTGGAGGGCCTGGTACTAATTAGTTCCTCTCTTTTTCTTTCTTCCATTATAAAAGACCACTTTCTAGCTGTTCATGTAGTCTCTGCTGCCTTGCCTTACCTTTCTACCCCAAGCCTAGTGTTTTATACCAAAATCGGAAAATAACAACCAATCCTGTGTATTGCTCCTTGACACCTTCTATGGCTCCCTGTTAACCACATGGTAAAGGCTAGAGTTTCTTTGACTGGAAAAAAATGGACTTCTGTGCCCCGGCCTGTTTCTTTGTCAATCAACAACACACTGTTGGCTGAGCTTTTTTGTAAATGATGATTAGGTATCTTTATAAACTCGATGGCACAAGAGGAGGCCAGTCAGCTGCAAGGTCATCCTGGGCTTAGATAGAGTCCTCTGACAGCCACAGTGGGGAAGAGCAGAAACTAAGAGTTAAGAAAATACCGGGAAATCTCTCTCTCTCTCTCTCTCTCTCTCTCTCTCTCTCTCTCTCTCTCTCTCTCTCTCTCTCTCTCCCTTTTCTAAAGTCGAGAGACTTACAACTAAAGATAAACTTATATAGGTAAATACTGTGGGCGTAAAGCCATCTTAGACCACCCAGTAAGAGTAGATTGCCTGATGATGGTGGCCACCTGAGGTCTTGGGTGAAACCAGAATAACTGCCCAGATGAGCCAAAACTGTGACCAAGGGAGTATGAGTAAATTACGTTACTTTGTCTTTGTGATAAACAAAACAAAACACAAAACAAAACAACCCCCCCCCCCAAAAAAAAAACTGTCAGAGCAACTTGAAGGAAGAAATGCTCTTTTTCTTTCTTTCTTTCTTTTCTTTTCTTTTTTTTTTTTTTTTTTTTTGGCTCACAGTTCCAGAGGGCTCCATCTATAGTTATTTGTTCCCAGTGTTCTTAGGCAAGGTATCATGGCAGCAGGAGCCCATGGCAAAAATGCAGAGACAGAAAATGGTCAGAGATAACATTCTTACAAAGACCTGCCCCTATTTCCTCAAGCTATGGTCTACATCCAAAACTTTCCAGAACCTCTCAAAATACTATAACACATGATCCTGTGGGGTGCATGTCAGACGTACATCAGAATAATAGAACAGGAAAGTAACCACCCATAAAACTTACAGAGTTTCTTGGGTACACTTTCAGAAGAAAACGAATTAATGTGTGGCCCTCGAATTAGCTAATCACATATTCTCAAGGTGCAGTGTAGCCGATTATTGCTGGTGTGTTGTAACCATCACCAGGTAAAACAGAGTTCTGTGGTTCTCTCAGCCTGCAGCCATAGCAACACAATAAACAGAACAGGGTACCTGATGGCTAGGTTAACATTCCCCTGTGGAAGGAGGGGAGAGGGCACAGAGTTCACCCTCGGAGACTCCAGTCTTTGTCGCCCCAAACACACGTATTCTTGCAGGCTACAAAGAATGCGATGTTCTCCGTGGCTTGATCCCGTTTGGTGGTGTAGATATCTGTGACTTGACCATGCTGGGAGTAGGATTTTCTCATAGTGTGTCTGCCTGTCAGTTACCCATGCTTCTGTAGGTGACTCTAATAAACTCATTGCCTCACCAATCTAAGCTTGGACAGAATCAATTCTTCTGTACATTGGTGTTTTTTTTCCCCTATCTGGGGCGAATGAGTGTTTCTTCTTTGTGTCCACCCAGAAAGAGTCACATAACACATGGCCCCTCAAAATTCTCCCTGATCCCTACTCACTTTTCTAAGCTTTTCTGAAAAAAAAAAAAAAATAGAGACACATTGGCAACTCAGTTGTGACTCTTTGGTATCTACTCTTCCTTACAAAGCAAAGGCCCACTCAGTTATGGTATTTGCCAGACAATTCTGGTTATAATAACTTTATTAATGTAAGGAGAGAGAAAATAATAAGGTCTGTGGCCTTACTTGGAATTCTGATAAGTCCTTCCAATACAAAATTTCTAAACTTTAAAAATTAAGTGTAACAGCCTTCTAAATGAACACTTGAGATTGAAATAGGTACAAGAAAACTGCACAGGCCAAAAATTAAAGAGAAAATAGACACCAGGGAGGAGATGGATTCCATATGAGAGCAACTGTTGAAGGTTCTGCAAACTGGTGAGTAAATAAACAGCAGAGAAGACAGCAAAGAGGTGGGGCCTCCAGAGTCCTGCTGTCTGCTCAAAGAGAAACCTTTCCAGATTAAAGGAGACAGGCAGAAAATCAGTTAATTGGATGTGGGGAGGGTCTGCCTTAATCATTAATAACTACCAGCAAAAGCTGGGCATCGTGGAGCATCCCTGTAGCCTCGTCTCTCACGCGGTGGACATGGGATGATCCAGAGTTCACTTGATTACAGAGTGAGGTTGAGGCTTGTCTCCAGTTCCTAAGACTCTGACTCAAAACAACAGCAACAAAATCCAACAGAACAAACCAACAGCCCATTAGCAAGCAAATACTCATTGTGTTATGCCATCAGGTCGTGGGGGATGAGTTTAGGGTTCAAGTTTATGTTTTCTTCATAGTCTGAGAAACTCCAAGTTAGTGAAGTGTTTTTGGATTGGCACCTCGCTATCTCAAGATTGTAATGATACACATTATGACTATGAAAACATTATGTAGATATACAAATAGTTCTTCTTATCCCTGAAGCTTTGAAATATGCCGCTTAGATGAACTGTTTATTTTCCAAAGTCTCAATTCGACTTGCCATGTGATCCCAAGCAATGCTCTATCCCTCCTTAAGGCTTCACTTCTTTATCTGGTAAAGGGAATGAATTTTAGATGTAACTTTCCATGGTACTATTACTTGATGAAGTTATAAGTTCATGAATAATAAGTAATGTAATACCTAAGGTCTACATCATAGAATAGAAAATTAAAATCTTATCTTTGTCACTATTTTTGATTAGCCAAGCTATTAGTACTGGGTCGTCTTCTTCTTCTTTTTTTTTTTCCCCCTCCCTAGCCTGAGGTTCCCACCACTGAACTAGTTGGTGAGAAAGGCTCTTTTCTTCTGTCTGAAGTCTCTCTGCAGCTCTCTGCACAGATTAGCCTGTGACACTCCCTACAGATGGCTCTGCAAGCTTCCTAGGCTTTGGGGACCGGAAACACCTGAGATGATTTGGGAAGCCACATCCCTACCCAATCTTGTCCAAAAGAACTCCACGTGGATGCTAGCTGAACACGGATTCAGACAGCAAAGTTGCCTTTTCTAGATGTAGACATTGTGGCTAGGGACGATGTTGTAGGAGGGACTTTGTTCTTAAAAGAGAACTGTAAAGGGCCAGAAAGTTGTCAACTGTGGATAACATTGTAGGTAGTTCCCTACAGCTCTGAGGTTTTGTTTGCTTGTTTGTTTTGGTGGAATGCCTGTATCACAGGTCTTCTTCTACAGAGCAAGAGAAAGTATACAGGCCCAAGATAATCAACATATAAAGTCCATTTGAGTCAGTTAATGGGAGAATGTACCACTGTTCTTAAGCATATGTGTTCTAGTTGGCTTGGTTTTTTGTTTGCTTGTGTGTGTGTGTGTGTGTGTGTGTGTGTGTGTGTGTGTGTGTGTGTGTGTGTGTGATCTAAGTAGTCCTGAGTAGTAGAACAATCTTTGTTCTCTGGTGACTCCACTTCAAAATTCCTACCTGTGCCCTCCTTCCTGGTGCCAGGGTTCTTGAGTGCTATGAACGGCCCTCAGGCCCAGAGCATCCACATGGATTGAGTTTTTGTCAGGGAGTTTCTGCAGCTTCTGGACCATCAGGCAACTGAAGAGAAGCACTCCTCACAACGAAAAGAAACTGGTATCTCTCCAACTGGTTGGAGAAAGGGCCAGTACTCATTTCTTACTGAGCCTACATTCATGGTGGGGCAAGCTGACTGGGGTCTGAGGCCAGAAGATTACATAGTATTCAGGGAACCACAAAGAAAATACCGAAATGAAGGAAAGCTGGAAATTGAATTGAAAATGGATTTCAGCCCACACACGTGACTTCTGCTCTTCCGCGTCACTTGGCTTTTATCGATACCAGGCAAATGAGGCCCTGTAACCCTTTCTGAAGCAACAGAGAACACACAAATGAAAGCATGCTGGACTTTCATGTGCCTAGGTTTCTATTAGTACCACATCTAGGAGTGGGATTAAAGTTTTGATGGTGGCTTCAAAAGGTCCGATGAATGATGAAACAGAAATGAGATTCCAGACAAATGAAAATATAGAGTCAATCTCGTGCTCCTCCATGTTTCTATCTCATGGGATACGGCATTCACACAACACCCTGGCCTGCCGGCATCCTGCCTGGGCATTGGAATGGGACAGGTTTGAGGGCTTTATCACCTTGTACCGAAGAGATGCTCTGGGTGGCAATTTCCTAACTCCAAGTCTCAGCGTTGTTTAGCTAAGCTAGCTCTTACTATCACAAGTATTCAAAGTAAAGTTAATAAAACCTCCAACACTGGGACTCCACAATATACCTCTTTATTATACTCTTACTGTATATTTAACGCATAACCAAGAAAAAGCTGAGTACTCCATTAGGACTGCTTTGCGCATAGTTCAAATGTTTCTGCACATCTCTCTGAACTGCCTCAAATTGCCAGCCTTCTTGGTGCTGTTACTCATCCCCTCGGAATCAGAGAACGCGCCTTTAAAATGTTGACACGGGAGAGGTCAGAGATACCAGGAGAGGAATTTCACAGATAAGCCTGTCCCTCCCTTTTCTCTGCCAGACTGGTTTCCTCAGGCACAGGATAATTTACACCTCTTGTTCAGCTAAAGTATGTGGCATGACTGAGACACTGCAAACACAGCACCGATTTTTATTACAACCTAATTGTAGAGTGACAAGGGATAAATCTCGAAGACGCACACAATACGGAGTGGCCAGGCAAGCCTCAGTCACACAGGAAGCGTGCCCAGAGAGGCCGTATGCTGCGGGAGGGCAACAGGTGGAGCGGTCTGTAATTCAGACAGCTTCATTTATGGGTGGTACTGAGGACTTCTAGGATTCCGACAAATTCATCAGTCTCTCATCCGCTCATTGCAGAGGAAAAGTGACTTGAAATAATGGCCAGGGGCCAAAACAACCTTGGTTTGCACTTAAAATCCTTTTTAAAAAATGTTTTATATATCTAAAGCAAGCAAGTTTAATATTCTAAACGTATTAATGGAGTTTGAAATAAAGCATATAAAATAACCACGGCTCAAAATCAAGGGACTGTGGTTCATTAAATATCACATATAGAAGCAAATCAAACAGGCAGAAAGAAAAAAAAAAAAAGAAAAAAAAGAAAAAAAAAAAAAAAAAAGAAAGAAAAAAAAAAAAAAAAAAAGTCCATATCTTCAAATGACTTACTTTTAAATAGCCCTAAATTTCAAACCTGAAACAGGAAATTACGATTGTCACACAGCCTTTATTGAGTACTATTGTAGGTATGTTGAACTTCGAATAATTGAATTGCACATTTAAAAAATAATCTGTCTTTTATGACAGAAATCAGGCAGTTCCTGGAATAATTTGACAGCAATGGACTACCTTCTGCCTTTCCCTGTCAGCACGGCATGAGGCAATGCAATTAACATCGCCCAGTGATTGGTTTTGACTGGTGAGATGTTCTGTCTTTGGCAGAATACATATTTATTCACATGTTATGCTTTATTATATAGGAAATATAATTTGTATTATAGGTAATTGTATATTATTAATGCCCTTGGAGGACTGGACTCTGATTTAGGAAGTGCCGCTCTGCTGGCTCCTCACTCTTGGTCTTTGAATTCTCTCTTCCCTGAAAGCACTCCCCAAGCCCAGATCACGGTGCTTGGTGCAGGGTGCCTTCCTCATGCAGTGTTTGCTTGCTCCAAGGCCAGCTATGGCTCATTGCTGAGCTTTCTGCCCTGGCAGTGCTTGTATCCCTGCAATGAAGTGGTCTCCATGGTTGTGACTCATCCTCCTGTGGCTCACGGATGAGCTTTCTGCCCAGGGGGGAAAACCTCCTCATTCCAGATAGTAAAGTAAAATTATATTCTGCAACATTTTATAGAAATATTAATATTTAAGCTTTCAACATTAACCCACATATATTATTAGAATATTCATAAATTTGACCTTTATATTTTCCTTTAATAAAATGTCATGATTTGAAGAGATAAATCCTTAATTATATTATAATTCAGCTGTATTTTCTATACCAATAATACATTTCTGTACATTACTATAATTATAAAAATATCCTTATATAGACCTTTACTATATGTTTACTTATAGGATAAATAATAGGAAAAAAATGTCACTTTATGTGGAAATATATTACACTGGAAATACAGCACTTGAGGCAAGAGGCGTTCATTGTGGCTTGTGAGAAGCGTTCGTTTTAAGTAAGTTTTAAATAGTTTTTCATCTTAAAGTGAGTCCCTCCACTCCCCATTTCACTGTCCAGCTCCTTCTCAGAGATGTCAGTTTGAATGGGTAATATGTTGGACACACACCCCTTCTTTTTTACCCTTCTCTCCTATTCACCTAGTTCCTCACTGCACACCAGAAATGGAACTGTTCTTAGTTTCTTTCACAGGTTTTATAAGGAAAAGATAACTTACAGCCACAGCGCTCCTTAAAAAACTAAAAAGTAGACTATACTATACTATGTCTAGCCTGGATTTCTTTTCCACTGGAAATATACATGCAGAATTTTTTCCCAATCAGGTGATATTTTGCAGACCGATTTCCTGTAACAGCATGGTCTGGTGCTTTATTTGATTGTTAATTATTTTGCCCCCGCTGAGGTCGGCTTGCTATCTTTTCCTAGCAAACACTCAGGTACCCCGAAATGACATTCGTAATTCGTGCCTCCAAATTATCCCTGATTGGCGGAATAAATTCCAAACACACCTGGGCAGGGCAGAAATGAGGTAGGCTTGGAGCAGAGCAGGGTCACAGGAGAGAGAAGGTGGGGGAGAAAGGAGCCATCCCGTTGCTACGGGATGGGTAAAGAAGCACGTGGGCGGGGAGGCGTGAACTCTGAGAAAGGCTGGAGAGGAGCGGCCAGATGGAACGCATGCGCGAGTGTTTACGGGGACATTGGATGGGAAGTAGCCCAGATGGGCATGATTAAGGCAAATGACAATGGGATGGGGGCTGGGAGGTAAAGAGGTAGTTTAGGGGGTTAATACCTGCCCAGGTAAAATAAGGATTATCTAAAAATTTTCAGCTGTGTCTATTATTTTGGATGCCAGCGGGGTTAAAGAAGACTGTCGTTTTATTAATTAGTATTCTACAATTCCCCCATTCTTTTTGAAAGCTGCATAGTGTTCTTTTAAAACGAAATTATGTGGCCGGGTGTGGTGGCACACACCTACCTGTAATCCCAGCACTTTGGAGGCAGAGGCAGACAGATCTCGGGGAGTTCAAGGCTGGCCAGGCCTAAAATTGAGACACCCAGGGCTATTACACTTAGAAACCCTGACTGAAAAAAACCAAAACCAAACCAAAAGGAAAAAAAGAAAAAAACCCACAAAACAAAACAAAACAAACAAACAAACAAAAAAACCCAACCAAACCAACAAAAACCCCAAAACAAAAGCTTCCCAAACCGGTGTGTGTGTGTGTGTGTGTGTGTGTGTGTGTGTGTGTGTGTGTGTGTGTGTGTGTCTGTGTGTGTGTGTGTGTGTCTGTGTGTGTGTCTATGTATGTGGTGTATGTACGTGGGTGTGTGGGTATGCATACTGGTGCAGGCATGTGTGGAGGCTTGATGTTGACATCAAGATGGCGTCCTTAATCAGTTTTCAACTTATTTTTGAGACAGGATCTCTCTAAAGCTCAGCGGTTGGGTAGACTGGATTCCTAGGCAACCTAGGAGAGTGCTCTCTCTGCCCTCCAGTTGTGATGCTGCAGACTTGTACAGGCTTTTGTACATGGGTGCTGTGATCCGGACTCAGCTCCTCAAGCTTCTTGCAGCAAGCACTTTATCCGAACCCCATTCAGTGTTCCATTAAACAACACCGTGCAGAGTGTAAGATACTTTGTTACTATAAAAGACAGTACAACCCCGTAACTTTTGTTATTATGAGCAAACATTTCCTCAGGGCAAAGGAAGACTCCGGAAGTAGAATTGATGAGTCAGAGAACTGCTGCATGTGTGAACACGACAGTCATTGTCCAAATGCCTGCCGTCAGCACTACTCCATTGTGCACTGGCGCTGACGCGCACACACCAGTACTCAGACTTTCACAATAGATTATAGTTATAGCATAAACCTTTCAGATTTTGCTGACTTGATCATGAAAACTGGTGTCTCTCTGTACTTTCCCTGCGTATTTTTTTTATTATAATGAGTAACACTTTTCTCATGTGACTGAGCCATTTGAAATATTTTTTGAGAATTTATATTTTGAGGTCTTATATTTTTGCCCATATCTAGTTTCATGATCTTTTTCCCCCAACTGATTTCTAGGAGCTACCTTTGTATTAGTATCTGACTGTTTTATATATTGTAAATATTTTATAAAGTTTTTATAATTTGTCCTTAATATTTTGCCTTTATGCTTTTTTTTTTTTCTGTGCAAAAGTTCCTACAACATCAAAGCTTTCCTCGATTTTAAATCTTACAAAGTAATTCTCACTCCAAGGCAACAAATTCTATATTTTCTACTATCTCTTAATTTATTATTATTATGCTTAAATCATTGATACATTTGGAATTTATCTGGACATATAATGTACAATTTAATTCTTCTTTAGGGAGCTACCCAATTTGCCAAATAGCAGTAATTGGCTAGTGTATCTTTTGCCAGCGAGGAGTCACACTTACCGTATGTTACATTTCCATATGTACTTGTGCTTCCACCTGTGTCACCATTGGGTTTCACTGTCGTGGCATTACCACATGACACACTTTTAATTACTGGGTTATTATGTGTTTTAATGTATCTTAAGAGTAGCACAGCTGCCAGTGATATTTTTGTTCAGAATTTTCCTGGCTATTTTTACTTTTTTTTTTTTTTAGTGTAAATTATAGAGCCATCTAGCCTAATTTGAAAAAGCTGTCTTATTTATTGGATGTCTTTAAAATTATAAATCAAATTAATGAGACTATCTCCATGATGCCAAGAATTCTAATCCAAGAAGATATGTTTTTGTCTGCTCAAGTTGTTTCCCTTATCTTATGGCATTTGTGGGATTTCTGCATGTATATCTTACACATTTCCATTTCACTTTTACTGCTAGATTTTAATGTTTGTATTGCTGTTCTGAAGAAGGTATTTTTGTTGTTATTTCTTTTAATTGGATGCAGTATCCCGTGAAAGCCATTGACTATTTTTTACCTCACTGAATTTGGTTGTTGCCTGTCATTGTTTTTAAATCCAAACCCAAAAGAATAGAAAATAATAATATGTGTAACTTCTCCCTCCCAAATTTTATAGTTCTTTCCTCTAATATTGCATTGGCCACCAATACAACTTCAACTATACACCTGCGCCTCTGGCGTCGAAGTAAATAATGGTCAAACAGAGACACTGCTGACTTTGTTTCTGGATATAAAGGGGTTGTCTTCAGTACAGTGGCTTTCACCTTTGGCTGCACAGTAGAAATATCTAGGAGCTTTAAGAAGTCCTGCTTTCTAGGTATCACCCTGTGCTGATTAGTCCTGGCAGCAAGACCCAGGAGTCAGCATAGCTAAAATCTTTAGGTGTGCTTTTCTGTGCAGCTAAGGTTATGTGCTTCAGCATTTTTCTTCACTGGTACTTGTTTTCAAGATGGAAGAAAGCCATTTCATTAGATTAACAACTTATCTTTATATTTTAATTTTTAATAAAATAGTTTTAAATGTCTACTGCTGTGGTTGTGTTATTTTCCTCATAGAACATCTAAAATACTGAATTGCATTGTAATGATTACTTCTACTAATGTAATGAAGAATACTAATATATTTTGTAAATAAAATTCACATGGGCTAGTGGTTTTAATGTTCTATTTATTGCTATTACCGATGATTTTTTTTCACTGATAGTCATACATGAACATGCTACTTGTTTTGTGTGTGGGAGGACATCCACAAGTTTGGTTTCATGCTCTCCTGTGGATGGAAGGCTGAGTGTTGAGGTCCGGGGCAACACTTTAGCATCTTTTTCTTCTTGCTCAGTGGAGAGCATTTAGGTCAGCTTCCTCTCTCTCTTACTGTGCACATTTTGGTGAGTTGTATTTTCTTAGAAGTCAGCTATGCAACCCAGGTTAGATTTCTTAATTGATCTGCAGAGATCAATATTTTAATGATTCTTTCGTTCTCCCTTTTTGGCTACTTGTTTCCATTTTATGATATCTTGTCTCTTTGTTTTGACTAAGTCAGCTAGTAGTTCATCCAATTTTAAAACCACTTTCTTTTAAAATCAAACTGTTATTTTTACTAGCATTACTTTCTACTTATTGTTTCCAAACTCATCAATTTCTTTTATCATGAATTGCTTTTTATTAGGATTATTTTGTTACTTTTTTTCCTAACAATTTGAGACAGGTTTTATTTTAAAGTTAAAAAAAAATGTTATTGTGTGTGTATGGGGAGGCTGAGCAGGGCTCATGCCAGCCACAAAGCACATATGGAGGTCAGGGGACAACTTTGTGGTGTGAATTCTTTTCCATCTTTACATAGATGTTTCGGATGAAGATGAATGACCAGGCTTGCACCCACTGAGTCATCACGCTGGTCCACACGATTCAAGATAGATTTTATTTTTCATACTTCTATTAAAGCGCTAAAAGCTATCAATTTTTCTGAGTCTCTTCTACCTGTATACCCTACATTCTGAAATATTAACATTGTTTCATTACCATCACTTTACAAAAATTCTCCAATTTAAGTTTATGTTTCTTTTGTTTGTTTTTGAGCTAAGGTTGATTAAGAATTTCAAAATTATCTTTAAAAGATGTCTTTTTGTTTCTTAAAAAAAAAAAAACAAACAAAAAACCCCAATCAACCAACCAAACAAAAAACCAAACCCCGAAACTAAAAGTAAAAACCCACCCACAAACTACGTTATTTATTGCATAGCTCTCAGAGTCATTTTCCCCACTGCTTTGGAGATTTTCTTCATGGTTGAATGTGCTTTCCTGAGCTTTTGTATACTCTGTGGTACTTGACTATCATGTATACTTTCAAGGTACAGAATTTGGTCTATATATTCATTACATCTGCATTATTGGTTGTGTTGATTAGGCCTTTATTTTTCCTGTTTATCCTTCATGTGGCATAAACTGAGCTGAGTTAAAACAGCCTACTAGTTGCAGATTTATCGATGCACTAGAGGATATTTGTGACTGCTAGTCCCAGATAGTAAGTAAATGTTCCTCTTCACTGTGGATCGAGCCTGTGGACATTGTAAAGGCCTTTATCGCATTTGCATTTACTACCCTTTGCTCCATCCTTTGGGTTTTTAACTTTCTTGAATCATTGTTGACTGGTGCCTCTGGGATACGCCTGCCTGCACCTAAGTTTTGTGTCGTGATCTAACTTGAACATGTTTCTTTTGGGCAAAGCTCATTTACGTGGGTTTGCAGGACTGGTACTTTGGCTATTATTTTTGTCATTTGTGTTATTTACATCAACAATCTGAGCCACTCGCCTCATGTTCTGCTTTTTCTCCCCCTCTGCTTAATTTTTCTAGTATTTAGAAAAGATGTGGTTTTATTCTAATGGGTCTCTTTATAATTATATTTCTCGTGTAATAGCGTTAGTTCCATAATTCAGAACAGCTGGTATTATTTGTAGGCTGTGCTGGGCTAATGGGTGAGACATCTGGTGGCAGCTGGCTACGGGAAGGGGTGGAGCTTCTCCTAGGATCTCAAAGCTGTATTACAGGCGAAGGCTGCATCTCAACACACCTGGGAGCCCACCTGTTGGTAAGCTCCACTCTTCCTTAACAGTGAAGGCATATTATTTTAGTTTGCCTTTTCTTTCTGTGCTATGCTCTTTGTCTGGTTTTTCTTATGCTTTCCTTTGCTTGGGATCTATATTTCTATTACTGAGTTGTCAACTTTAAATATTATCCACTGGTTCCAGCTGTTACAGACCCAGCCATCAAGATAGGCACACCCACCTTTTTTCTCCTGTTCCCTCCCACTTGGTGGGTGGGTGGGTGGAGCCCAGGTACATCTCTTCTACTTTATTGGAGCATAGATGCTTTGTGACTTCCTAGTCCGAATATTTGTTCGAGACTTTTGTTTTGCCTTTGTTGCTTATATGTCCAGTGTGACTTTTTAATCTTCTAACACTATCATTTTACCCTTAAATTTTAGAAATTCTTCATTACTATGCATTCTTTAATTTTTGTTTGTTTGTTGAGATAGGGGTTCACTCTAGCCCAGCTTGCCTAATGCTTTTGGAAATCCTCTTGCCTCAGTCTCACTACTCCGAAGCATATTCACATCTGAGCATCACCTGAGAACTTGTTAGAACTGCAAAGCCCCAGGCCTGGTCTAAATGTGGTGGAGGCTGTGCTTTCACAAAGCCCCCAACTGAGTTGTCCAAAGGGGAAGCATTGTCCTTCAGTGCTCTCTGCACACTCTAACCCATGGAGTCCATGACGAGTCTGTCTTTCTCTTCTTCCTTTGGACTTCCCCTAGCCCACCCATCACATGCTCCTTTTGCCTCCCTGTGCTCTTTCTGCTTCTTTTCTTTCTTCTTGTTTCACTGGAGAAACTGTTTAGAGATCCTGGTGAAACTTTCATCATGCGATGCATTAAAGATGGCTGAAAATTCTTCCACTCTCCTCTCAGTGAGAGCTACGGTTTAGGGCTCTTTGCCTTGAGTCTGTGTGGCAGTGTTGGAGGATGAATTAGAGCCTGGGAGAAATGAAGCCAGATTCCTCATGTTCTCTTTTTTTTGTTTTTGTTTTGTTTTTCGAGACAAGGTCTCTCTGTGTTAGCCTTGGCTGTCCTGGACTCACTTTGTAGACCAGGCTGGCCTCGAACTCACAGCAATCCGCCTGCCTCTGTCTCCTGAGTGCTGGGATTACAGGTGTGGGCCACCATGTCAGGCTCTCACGTTCTCTTGGAACCCTGAGCTGCCTGCGGGGCAGGGAGGCTAATTGTACCAACACCACCATTGCGAGATATCGTCACAGAAGCTCTGAGACTACACAGAGTGGGAGGTAGCTCAGCCAAACCCTGGCTTCCCGACATCACCCACAAGATGCCAAGTACCCGAGCAAAGCCTTGGATCTCCAGACCTCAAAGCCACCAGATGAAAACTAGCAGGGGCTCCTAACAGCAGCCATGTGGGGAGAATCACCCAGCTTCCTTCTGTCTCATTTCCTGGCCTATAAAAATATGAGATACATTTTTAAAGAAAGTTTGTCACAGCAATGGATAACTGGGATATTCAGTTTTCCTCTGCTCTAGGGAATATATGAACTCTTTATATAGTGCCAAGTTGTGCTTATTCTCCATATTTCTTTTTTTTTTTTAAATAACTCATTTTATTTTATGTGCATTAGTGTGAACTGTCAGATCCCTTGGACCTGGAGTTACAGACAGTTGTGAGCTGCCATGTGAGTGCTAGAAATTGAACCTGCATTCTTTAGAAGAGCAGACAGTGCTCTTAACCATGGAGCCATCTCTCCAGCCCCCCTTTTTAAAAAGATTTATTTATTTATTTTTAATGTATATGAATGCTGTATCTGCATGCACACCTACATACCAGAAGAAGGCATCAGATCATATTATAGATGGTTATGAGCCACCATGTGGTTGCTGGGAATTAAACCGAGGACCTCTGAGAAAGCAGACAATGCTCTTAACCACTGAGCCAGCTTTCTAGCTATTTTCCATATTTCTTTTTCTAATCTCTTTCTTCTAATGTCATAATGGTTTCCCATTTTATTACTTAACATTGGTAGAACTGAGTTTTCCTGCACTAGTGTCCCAAGAATAGAGAAACAGAGGAACAGCAGTGTCCTTCGGCTTAGATGTGGTATATACAAAGTTAAAGGGAAGAGAGGAGTTGGTACATGTATCACAGTCCTGTTAGGCTTTGGTCAAATGGTAGAGTTCAAAACTCTGTCAGGGAGATGTGTTCAGCTGGTAAACAGGAAGCCAAGAACTGTAGGGAAAAAAAAACATCTAGAAAACAGTAAGTAAGTGGTCCTGCCTGAGGACACTGGCAAGGAAGACAGCATTCCAGGAACTCAGCTGCAGCCTTTCTCATCCAGACAACGCCTGCTGCTTTCCTTTCTTCCTTAGAGATTTCACCTCTCATTTTGGCCTTCTTTTTATTACCTTAATAAATTTCCTCCGGGATGTTTTCAGGGTTTGGTGTATTTTGTTCTTCTTCTAAATTTTCTTTGCGATATAATTCGTTGGCAGGAATGGTTTGTTTGTTTATTTTTAAAAACCATTTAAATTTTAAAAAATAATTTGTTTACTTTACATCCTGATTGTAGCCTCCTCCCTCATTGACTGTTGGTCCCACCCTCCCTCCCACATACCCCCTCCCTCTCTTCCACACACACCCTTCCTCTCTAGTCCTCAGAAAGGGGAGCCCTCCTCCCCTAGCATCTGACCCCAGTCTATCAAGTCTCATCTGATCTGCCTATGTCCTCTTCTTCTGTGGCCTGGAAAGGCCACCCTACCAGCAGGAAGTGACCAACATGTGGGGGCCAGAGTCCATGTCAGAAGTAGTCCCTACTCTCTATATTATGAGACCCACAAGGAGACTGTTCTAACTCCACCCAGCAGGGGAGCCAAGCAGATGCTGAGACACAGCCAAACTTCTGGGTGGAGTGCAAAGAGTTGGGGAGTAGGACCTGGAGGTGTCTGGAGTTCCACAAGGTGACCAGGGGAGCCAACAAATCTGGGGCAGAGGAGGGGGTGCTACAGAGACTGATGCACCAGCCAAGGACCGTGCATGGTGAGGACCTAGACCCTCTCCTCAGATGCAGTAGTTAAAGACTATTCTTATTTTGGTGTTTCTTCCCAATACTCCACTCCTCTCCTCTCCTCTCCTCTCCTCTCCTCTCCTCTCCTCTCCTCTCCCCTCCTTCCCCCCCCCTCCCCCCCCTCCCCCTTTCCCCTCCCCTTCCCTCCCTTCCCCTCCCCTCCGTTCCCCTCCCCTCCCCTTTCCTCCTCTCCTCTTCTTTCCTCTCCTCCCCTCCCCTTTCCTCCCTTCCCCTCCCCTTCTTAGTTCTTTTTTTGTTTGTTTGTTTGTTTTAAAAATGTTTTTCTCTTCAAGTGTCAATTTGGGTAAATTTAATGTTATTTTCCATCAGCACATGCCTCAGTTTTATTGTTGTCAGAGAGCAGTTTGCTCATGACCTGTGAGACCAGCCTTTATAGCTTACAAACAGCATTTCCTTTCTCATTCCTACAAGACATTCTTTTCTTTTCTCCCCACCCCGCACACTGGGCTTCTCTGTGTAATAACCCTGGCTGTCCTGGAACTCACTTTGTAGATCAGGCTGGCCTTGAACTCACAGAGATTCATCTGCCTTTGCCTCTGCCTCTGCTCTTGAGTGATGGGATTAAATGCCTACAATCCTGCACCCTGCTAAGAAATTCTTTTTTTATTTTTATTTTTATTTTTTAATAAATTCTTTTAAACTACAGGTTTTCGGTAGTTTCACTGAAGTGTGCCTGTGATGGATACATTTTAATTTTCTTTGTTTGATGCTCGCTGTGATACCTCAATCTGGAGACTCTTGCCTTTCATCAATTTTAGAAAAAAAATCATTAGCTGTTTTTTCTCTATTGGTTTTTCTTCCAGTCTGTTTTATCATGCTCTTCTTAGCTGTCCATATAAGTTGTGTTTATAATCTCCATGTTCTTATAATATATTAGAATTTCTTTTCATCTCTTTTTAGTAGTCTTGCCAATTTACTCGATTATGTATTCTTGATCATTTTTAAAATGGCATTTGCCTTTCTACTAAATTGCATTATAGTACAAAGAAATTATATATGTAATAGTGTTTTGGGAACTTGTGCTTGTCATGAAATGGTCAGTAAGGAATAAAAAACTGGAGAGCAAAGAAAACAAAACCCCAGCAACCAAATCTTGTGAAGGCTAGCCTAGTGGGTCTATAAACACACAAGAGTTTCAGTATATAATCAAAATGTGGAGGAGAAAAGAAATCACAGGGCTGTGAGTCTGCAGTGTGGTAGCGGATGCTCCCCTGGTCTGCCCGATCAGGAAGTAGGAGAAGCATCAAGTTCCATTGGCACCCCATTTTCCAGTCGAGTAGTGGACATGCTGATGGTGCCCCCTACAATAAGGAGCAAACAGAGAATGTGAGGACAACCCTGGACAGAGCGATGTGGGAGATCCAGGGGGAAACTGGGAGTCCTCTCTCTTCCTTGATGGATCAAATCCATCTGGACCAAGCAGACACTGAGAAGTAATCATGGGTGGGCAGTTTACCAGAGTCTATCAATGGTGAATGGCCACTGGGGAAGGGACGGCATGAGGCAGTAAAGTGGACCTTTGAGAAAGAAGCTAAGAGTTCTGTAGTGATGCCACCACTAGCTTTACCCATGAGGAGAAAGTAGCCTGAAAGAATGTTCTAGAGAACTTATGAAGGTGTCCATTTCTGCATTGCCTTTTCAATCCTTTCCAGCATCTTTTGTTTCTTTAATTAATAGATTTGATATTACTCTGCTAATACCATTATCTTACCTTTTTGTTTGTTTGTTTTTGTTTTGCTTTTTTTGAGAGAGGGTTTCTCTGTCTAGCATTGGCTGTCCTGTCCTGGAACTTACTCTGTAGGCCAGGCTGTCCTCAAACTCACAGAGATCTGCTTGCCTCTGCCTTCCGAGTGCTGGGATTAAAGACGTGCGCCACCACCTGCCTTCTATCTCATTTCTTTTAACTATGAGTAAACATATTTGTTTTGCTTCCTTCCAGCCTTTGCTTCTTTTGTCTGCTCTAGTCATCTCAGCACTTTTGGTTTCATGAGACTGTATTTTGGTCTCCAGGCCTCTGGTGTTTAACTGGACTCTTCACAGTTCAGCATGCGTCTGCTCTGGTGTATCCCCATGGGTGGGTGCCCATTCTTCAGTCCAGGTAGGCTGTCATCACACTCTCTCTGCGCTCTGAGCCTCCCTTGCAGCTATGACTGCTGTCTGCCCTGCTGCACTTCATGGCCGATTCTCACATGTGCTTTTGCTCCAATGAAGGGGCCCCTGATAGCATCACATTAGGAGACATCGATTTCCCATGGTGATTTACACTCTCTGCTATTTATGCTATCATCAGTAATATAGAGCCCTTTGGTTACCAGAAGACTTCAGTTGTTAGGAGCATGTGGAGATGATGACAGGGCCATCTGCATATCGGAACGAAGTTCTGGTATTGTTGAGGTCTCTGGGCAGTAGGTGTGAACTTAAAAGTGAAAAACGGCCAATTCTCAAGGAAAATCCCCACCAGTGGGAACTGAGTTTTATATCTTAAGCCTGAGGCCTTGCTATTATGCCCAGATTCCATGTGCCTCTTTCTACAGGCTGAGATTGTTAGGCAGAAAAACTGCCCTTTGTATGAATTCACTGAACCCCAAACTTGAGACGTGTGCCACTACACTATAATAAAAACACTACAGTGTGATCAGTGGAATCAGTAGTTGGAAGCACTGGACTTAGCACACGAGGCTTGGTTTTTTATTTTTATTTTTTAAAGATTTATTTATTTATTTATTTATTTATTACATATACAGTGTTCCGCTTGCATGAACACCTGCACACCAGAAGAGGGCATCAGATCTGATAATAGATGGTTGTGAACCACCATGTGGTTGGTGGGAATTGAACTGAGGACCTTCGGGAGAGCAGAAGACAGTGCTCTTAACCTCTGAGCCATCTATCTCTCCAGCCTGAGGCTTGGTTTTTCTTAAATCCTAACATCACTATTGTTTAGCTATGTAATGATGGATAAGTGGCTTACTCTTTGTGAGCTCCAGTCTCCTTATGTTAATATCATTGTGCAGAGTTGCAGTGAGGCTTAAAGGTGAAAGTTAAGTGATAGAAACCCTTGACAGCAGGCCTATCATATTAATCCTAACACTGAATTTTCTCTGCTTCTGGCCAAACCCACATAGGAATGAGCTTGGGTTTGAATCTTCTTTGTTTTGTTTTATTTTGTTTTCTAGTAATTAGAAGTTCATTCAAGTTGAAGTTAAATTGTTGGAGAAAGGCGTGAACTCTGAACATCACAAAAGTCTTGATAATAGAAATTTAACTGGAAGTTTCAAGAATGCCATCCACTTTGAAAGCACAGGCTGACCCTTTCATGTTGAGCAGGGCGTCTAGGTCTGCTTATTGTTGCACCCTGGGCTGACTCTGTTGGAGGACAGCACCAAGAATCGATGATTTCTTTATCACTAGGGCCATTGAAGCAGACTATGAAGGACTAAATGTCTAGATTAGAGATTTGAAGGTTGGGGACGGTTAGCCATGGGCATCGGCCTGGGTGGAAGAACATGAAAAAGTCTGATGGTCGGTACATCAAGCTGTGAATGTGCCAGCTCTGAGCTCTGCCTGCTGCAGTCTGTAATGGCTTATAAGAGATGTGCAGGAATTGAGAGCCAGGTCTTAGAGTCAAGCAGACTGGAGTTGATCCGGTAGATGCCCAGTATCCTGTAAGTTGTGTCTATTATTTTTACTTGCCAGCTTGCAGATTTCATCGTGGCATCCCCCTGGACTCCCAAAGTCTGTCTGTCTCTCTCTCTCTCTCTCTCTCTCTCTCTCTCTCTCTCTCTCTCTCTCTCTCTCTCTCTTCCTACCACATTTTGTGCTTTGTAGATACTCTCCTTACATGGCCAAATCTCTAGTCATCCCTCTGTTGGGATGTGACACCATCACAAGTCCATTAAATCTAAAGATGATGAAGACAGCAAGAGTAAGTGTTTACTGAGCACTCACCACGCCTCAGGCTAGTTAGTCAGTGATTATTTGTGAACACATTTGATCCTCATCGCCTCCCTCTAAAAGTGGTATAGTTCTTATATCTATGTCGTAGATGGGAAACTGACCCTTTTGTTTGGGCTCTGCAGCTGAGGTGGGCAGCCATCTGTGGACTTTGCCGTGGACATGCCTGGACACTGAGCAGCCACCTGCACAGATTTCTTCTGTGGGATCCTGTCGACACTAACATCTGTCACCCCAGCTTGGATGGTTCTGCATAAGATGCCCTTGTCTTCAGCAAGAACAGCTTTTAAAAAATGTACAAAATGCTGGAATAATGGGTTCTTTGTGTGAATGCTTTCAGACACATCTACCAGACAAGCTTCATGATATGACCCCTATACTTAGGAAAAATATAAATTATGCAGTAATTTAAAAAGATAGGGTTACCTGTCCCTGTTTGACACAGTATAGAGTGAGACATTTTTGGAGCTTGTCTTCAAAACAAAGGAAGTTGAACCAAAGAAAACCCTTTTATTTGAAAAAAAAAAAAAAAAACCCACCAATTCGACCTTATAAAACAACAACAACAACAACCCAGGAGAGAATTCTTAGTAATTCACACAGTAAGAACAAAATGAGGCAAAATTCAATGCAAAAGAAGAGAGTTTTGAAAAGAGTTAATTTAGGAAGTACCCACTCAACCAGAGTTAGAAGTTGTTCATTTTGTTTTGTTTTGTTTTGTTTGGCTAATTCTAAAGCCAACTCGTGTGAGCGCAACCTATGTGGGCACAAGCATGTTTTGAAAGATGTCTTTGGCAACCAAACAATGAAATAAAGAGGACAATAAACAAAGGAACGCTTTTCAAAGGCTGTCTTCATTTACATACCGAGATTGCTGGCCTCATCTCCCTGGTGAAATAGCCTTGCTTTACCCGGCTGTCCAGAAGCACAGTTAGGCGCTCCCGTGAGCTTTTGCCCCAGCAAACTGCATGGAGAATGTCTGAACGCCGCCAAGACTATAGGTTCCTGTTTCAAGTTGTCATAGAATACGCTATAACATGTCATAAATAAGGAAGGTGTATTTACAAATCTGACATTAAAAATGTGTTCCTAAAATATCTCGTGTGTTCCTCAGCCATGTCAGCATAGAAATAATGTTTAGTATTTGTTTATTTTACTGGACCACCCCCATGAACCCGAGGAAACATGCTAGAAAAAAAAAATTATAGCTACGCCAACTATTCTGGGAGATACACGAGCCCTCCATGTTTATCAGGTTGAGGGCACTGTATTTTGATGTCAATAAGCAATTTTTCCAGCCCGGTCTCCTGCCCGACCCTTTTAATCCATCAATATATTATTAGAGATAAAGTTGGTGGATGCCTGCTGCAGTTAGAAGATAAATGACATCTCTGAAGTCAGGCATTAAAGACTAGATTAAGGCCTTGTGACACCGTTTTCAGTGCTCATCTGTGCACTTCTGTTCAACCTATCACACTGAGTGACAAGAAAGAAAAATAATGAACTGGGCCAGGGGAAGAAGAAGGAAAAAAAAAAGGCAGAAAAAGAGAGAGATTTTTCCCCCTAACACACAAACTACATCAGTTCACACTCGGGATTAGACTGCATTTAAAGAAAGGAAAAAAAGAAAAGAAAACGGGGGGGGGGGCACTGGGGAGGACTAGGAAGGGGTGCTCTATAAAAGAGGGAACTAGGCAGGCAAAGGGGACATTAGAGACATGAATTCCATTTCCTCCTGGCTGGCCTTCCTTTTGGAGTTCCTGCCTGCCTCCTGGCCTCTTCCATCCCTGAGGCTCCCAGTGCCTTCCAGTGGCTCCAGGGAGGTGCTCCATGCTGAGGTGGGAGCACCTGGATAAATCTTGTGAAGAGGCAGCACTTGGTTCTCAATCTTGGTGAATCATGCTCCGTCATTCTTGCCAAATGATTACCTTCAAGCTGCCATCGTTGGTGTGGTGGGCGATACTAGAGGCTTTTTATAACCCTGTTTCTGATGGTGATTTGAATATGTCTTCTCGGATGACAAATACAAATGCTAAACAGGTTTTTTTTTTTCTTTCTTTCTTTCTTTTTTTTTATTTTTTATTTTTTAACTCCTGCGGAAAAACAGCAACCACAAATGAGCTGTATGGTAGAACTGAAAGCAAAGAGGGATGCAGTGAAGGGAGGGGGCACGGCCCTGAAGTACGTCGGTTGCTGGGGGCCTCGGAGTTTACTAAACCCTCAGTGTTGACTGTCTCAGTGTTCATGCTAAGTCACTAGAAGTCAAGCTGCCTTCCCATTTCTTTCCATGCTTGTGGGAACATAGGCAGCGCTCTCCCCGTTGATTTCTTTGCTACTAACAGTTCTGTGCACCAGCCCTGGGCCAGGAGGTGCCTCTGCGCACTGTGATAGTGTTGGCACCTTTCACAGTCCTCACCTTGTAGAAGCTCTCCTGTGGATATCTTTGGCCCCAACCTCATTCTGAGCTTTCTCAATTCTTGGGCTAGACTCTCTCCTAGATTATTCTGCCATAATATGTGTCCCTCCTGCAGAATCCAAGGCCTGGCTTTGTGACAAGCCTCTCCTGCTGTTCACGTTGACCCCCCCCCCCTTTGTATTCCTTCTTGCAGATCCCTTGTTTTTTCCTTCATCACCGCTGCTTTCTTCAGACCCAATTCAAGTTCCCATAGTCTTAAGATTTGTCCCTTGATTTGTTTTTTTTTTTTCCCCCGCCCTCCAAATCCATCAAGTTACTCATCCCCAGACTGATTTCATGGTAACGTTCTCTGTTTCTAAAATATCTTCTCATCTATAAAGAAAATTTGAATTCTTTAATATTAACATGGAGCCATTGAAACCCAATACATTGTGATCCAAATGCCTCTCTAGTCCCCCCGCCCACCCCTTTCTCTTCTGAACTCTAGGCCTCAACACGGTGACTTTCTCTCTTTCGACATGTTTGTCGGTTACTGGTGTCTGTTCTTTTGCTACCATTCTTCATGGTTTAATAGTTTCTTCCAGGCACCTCCACTTGTCCAAACATGGCCGCTGGATTACCATTTCTCACTGCCGTGTGTTCCTTCAGCTAGACAAGCACGATTTTAGCCTCGTGTTGAAGGAACATACTTGGCTATAGACATCAAAACCCAGCTTGGATCAAAGCATCTACTAGCTGGAAGGCTTTGACCATCATAGAAAAGGGAGGTGCTAAAGGAACCCAGACAGAGACAGTGGAGGACTACAGTGAAACTGCATTTCCTGGACACAACAGGACACTGCACATGTGAACTGACAGCTGCTGGAATTGCGTGCATAAGGTCTACACAAGTTCAAGGCAGGGATGGGGAGGAGATGAGACGTCCCATCCCTAGCTGAGGAATATTGGTGATTGGTAGCTGCTGGGAGAAGAGAGAAGAGAAGAGGAGAGGAGGGTAGAGAGTCTCCTTCAGGAATATGTTACATGAGATGCTACCCATGCCCCAGTAGACAGAGGGCTGTCACCCAGGCATATAATGGCAACAGTAAGTTGGCTCCATGGGTTTAAAAAACACAAAACAGAAAGAACACATGAAATGAAGAGGAAATGGTGGTGACAGGTGTAGGGGAGGAGTTGGAGAGGAGATAGTGGGTGATGGATTTGATCAAAACATATTATATGTGTGCATGAACTTCCCAACCAATAAGAAAAAAACTCCCTTCTGCGTCAAAGGTGGGGTTATGGGATGCATGAGCACATTGCTGACAGTTCCAGACCAGAGACATGCTGATGCGATGTTCTCTCACCAGGAGAGGAAAAGGCCTGATGAAGGCCTTTGAATAAAATAGTAGTTCTCAGACACCCGTCCCTGGGTCAGAGAGGAAAGCTAGTTATGGGGAGGTGAGCACCTACCTTCCCACTGGGCCAGAGTTGTGGCTGACTGCAGAAATGGCCAGCCTCCCACTACTCCTGGATTTATAGTTTCTCCAATAGGAGATGAAATCTGTTTTCTCATCCTTGAATTTGCGCTGGCCTTGACCTTCATTTTGGGGTGAATACAATGTAACATTAAGTGGTGCTTTTCCAGTTCTGAGCCTCCTACTTAGAAGCCCATCCTGTCCTTCAAGACACTTTTAACCAACATGACAACAAATTGAGTTTCTCTGTTCCGTGCTGAGAGATGTGTGGCCCCGTCTTTCTTGCCACTCCTATTGACCATCAGTCAAGCAAACGAACTCAAGAAACGAAGTTGAGCAGGGATCTACGAGTGCCATCAGGGTGTCCATATAGGACCAGAGAACCACATGGGTAAGATCAGACTGAGATACAGACCCACAGTTACATAAACCATGGACGCTTTAAGCCACTTTTTTTTTTTTTGAGTGTTTCATCACACAGAAATCTAAATAACACAAAGGCAAAATCCATACAACAGCTGTTCCATTTGTGCATAAAAATTAAAGAAAATGACTTCCCAGAAGGAGGAAGGCTTCTGGGAAAGCCATGGAGGGCAGGAGCACTTCTGGGAGCCTAACATGATGCTGTTGCAGTTTTCTTTTCCACAGTTAGTCAGTGGCTCCTTAGCGCTGCACCTGCCATGCATTATCCTCTCAGTGCTTAGTGGAGGCTCCCAGTGAATGCTAAATGAAGGACTACATGGGATGCTATTCTCCAATAACTCTAATTTGGGCATGTATTAGATTTAAGGATTTTTTTTAAATCACTGACTTACCTACTAAGAATATCCTTTTAAAAATATATTTTTTTCATGGTACATAAAAATGCAAATCTGATACCATACCTCAGGAAGAGGACTGTTTCACTGAAAGGGGATACTTGTGGCTGTGCACACACCGTGGTCTTTGTCTTCTTCAGCAGGGATTCCAGCATGTGGTTGGCTGGATCTGTTGCTTTTGGACCCAAGGTAAGGCTGTACACCATACTGTAGCAGAACAAAGCTGCTCACCTCATATAGTGGCCAGGAAGCAAATAAGAAGAAAACCAGTGTGGGGACAAGACATGCTCCGTAGCCAATTCAGTGATAAAGACATCAATAGGTTAATCTAGTGTTGAAGCCAACATTCTCCTGACCCACTCACCTCTTAATTGCACCACCAGCTGAGGTCTAAGGTTTTTTTCAGCATATAATATTTTGAGGAATGTTTTATTATCCAAACTATAGGAGGGATCCTTAAGCATGACCATACTATATAGTCTCAAGAAGTCATATTGCTGTTGTTGCCTCATCAATAGGAGAAAGCTTTGCACTTTGCAAGCTTCATCACCGCGCCTCATGCACTATGGGCATTGTAGTCTTCTGGAAATGGTCACATGCAAAGAGTCCTTTATCCTCTTTGTCCGGCTTGTAGACGTGGCCCTGAGGTTCACAGGAAGACATCTAGAACAACGATGTGCTTTTTATATTTTTTTAGGGAAGACATCAAGATTCCAATGGAAAAGGGGAATGGAAAGAAGAAGCCAGAATGAAGCTTCCGGTGGTTCTTAAGTTACAAGTGCAGTCCTGTCCCTGTGTTAGTACCACAGCCCGCTCCTTTCTAATACAATGGATCCAGAACAACTTATTGGTCTAAGATTGGTGGCGTATACCTTAAATTCCAGCACCTGGGAGCCTGAAAGTAGGAGGACTACCATCGTTCAAGGCTGACCCAGGCTACATACTGACCAAGAAAACTAAGACCAAAACCAACCAAATAAAAACTGACCTCAAAACACACCTACATCAAAACCAAAGCAAAAACAAACAAACAGACAACAAAACAAAACAAATAAACAAACAAAAAACCCAAAAAACCCAAAAGCAAAAACCAACATTAAACAAATAAACAAAACAAAACAAAACAAAAAACCCCCAAACAAACAAGCAAAAAACAACAACAACAAAACCAAACCAAAGCACAACAAAACCAATAATGTACTGAATACTAAAGAGCTTAAGGTAGACAGTGTAGGTCTTGATTCTTCATCTTGGGGATGGGCGGGAGGGAGAGGCTAAAGATTCCAACTCAGTGATGGCTGTGGGTGTGTCACACAAATCTCAGATCTGTAGATTGCTTTTGGCAGCTCACAGTTACCACAGGCCTCTGAGAATGTGATACTATGGAGGCCATTGTCCCAGACAAGCACACATGGCTTCATTCAGTAACTATCAGAAAGTTACTCTCCCGTGTCCTCTGTCTCGCTGATGAAATGGGAGAAAGTCGCTCGAACTCTCTAAGCATCCAAGTAGCGCTCATCGGAGTGATGGGAGCTGGGACCTACATCCAACACACATCCTTGATCTTGCTATTCAGATGCCTTCAGACCTTACTGACAGACTTGCAATGATTTTACCTCATGTGTTCACCTCCCGGATATCCCATAGTTTTCTTGTTCTGAGAAGGGTGAGCTCTAGAGGCTGCATTGGGGTAGACCTGTGCTCATTAGGAATCACCCCAGGTTATTTTCAAGAAGTAATCTTCAGAAATTAGAGGCAGCCTCTTTCAGTCCATAAAGAGCAGGAGAGGCCGCTGCAGCATGGAAGGGGAGCCAACCTCACCATCCCTACAGGCAAGACCTTTCTAGAGGCAGGGTGTTAGCTCTGTCAGTTCCGAGGTGGAGCAGGACCATAGGCAGCATAGTGGGCATGATGCCAACAGCAAGTTTGTCCTGAGGACTAGAGAAAGCACAGTGCTTTCATATTGCAACCAACACGTTACAAACAAGTCCCGTGTTGCTTCGCTTTGCTCTTCTTGCTCCCGGAAACAGACCCCAATTCAACCAATGCGTATTTATTATTGAGTCTACATGGGAGTAACACTCTCTGGAACTGGGGGTGTGTGGAATCGCTTCCCCCACTGCCAAAGCAGGATAAAGGGACTCAGGTGCGTTGTTCTTAGAAGCCCAGGCTTTATAAAATCAGAAGCAGGACTGGGGCTCTGCCAGAAGATAGTCAGAGGAGAGTTGTTCTATGCCTAGGGCCCAGGGGAGAACCCAAGACCCTAGCATGGCCAGACAGCTCCCTGCTTTCCCTCTCACCATGCCTCTCATGGGGCTCCAGCAACCAACCAATCTGTAGTTGTTTTTTTTTTTTTTGTTTTTTTTCTTCCCATTTGGATGATGATGAGCTCCGTCATGTTAATTTTATGGACAGGAATACTAGGTAATTTGCATACTTAAACAATAAGTAACTAAGAATGTCTGAAAAGTACACTGTTTTCTCAGCTTTCAGGGTGCTGATGTGCCTGTGAACGCCTTCCATGTGGATTCTGACCCCCTCTGAGCTGGGCTTCTCTGGTCTGGTTGAGGTAAGCCACATCAAACATTCCCTCAGCCTCCCCAGCACACAGCCTCCTTCTCCTCCCAGCGCCTTCATCATCTCTGTCTCCTTTTGAAGATTCTTTTTTTTTTTTCAACTCTCTTTTTCAAAAGATTACTTTGTCACAATTATTCAAAAAAAAGGTTTTGCGCCTGTAGGAAATATTAATAGACTATTATGAGGTCCTACAACTAATTTTTCCACACATATCATCTGTCTTTGCATGGTTATTAAACTTCAACAATATTTCATGCAATGCTTCCCTGCTAAATTAATTTGGACCCTTCTTTTCTAGCTTCTGCTTTTCTGTCCACAAGCTTTAAAATTAAATTGAATCTTCATAATTATAGCTTTTTGTTGTTCTTCTGCATAGCTTTTTTTTTTCTTTTTCTTTTTTTTCAATTTCTCTATCAAAGGAGCAATAAAGACATAAAGAAGCAACATTAGAATCCCGAAATACCCAAATGGTCCAGAATTGGGTGGGTCTGAGGTTGCGAATCTTTTAAGGAGGAGGGGGGAAGGTAAAGACCTGGAATATAAGCTCTGATATGTCCGAAGACAGCAAACACAAATGAGGATTGGTCTCACAATTGTGAAACTTTCCTGGTGGCTCTAATTTCCTATTTGTTTCAAGCGATCATGTCATTTTTTAAAAAAAGTAAATGCTCTTTCTTTACACACCTGCACTCACATGTGCACGCACATACACCAGTTGTGAGCTCTGAAGGGATCCAGTGTTTCTATTTGAGCTCCCATGTTCCCCAGGGGACTTTCACATCTGACTCTTGGGCCTTCCAGTACAGCTACCTCACTGGTTCTGATTCCTAGTATTCCTTTGGTTGGTACATGGCCACGTCAACACACAGCACAAAAAGTTTCAGAGAGAGAGAGAGAGAGAGAGAGAGAGAGAGAGAGAGAGAGAGAGAGAGAGAGAGAGAGAGAGAGAGTAGTGTTTAGCAGCAGAACAGGATTGGATCCCAGACCACTGTCCTGTTCACATTTCTCTGTGACAGACTGAGTGGTACCCATGTGCCAATCAGGTTAACATCAAGAAATACTTCTCCATGAATAGAGGATTGATGATGCTCAGACAGTGTGGTCAAACATTTAACCAACATTTAATTCACTAAGAGCTTGAATTCAAATAAATATTTTTTTTAAAGTTTTTTATACTTGTGGAGTAAGAATTCATTTTCCAGATCACAAAACAAACAAACAAACAAACGAAGAACTTATGCATGACGTAGCACATTGTTCACACACAAGAAGTTAGAGCCAAAGGATGTTGGCCAGACTCCAGATGCCAAGTGTGTATCTTATTGTGCACTGCTGTAGTGTGCAATATTATTGGTTTTCATTAGCCCTTTCCACCTGTGTTTAAATAATAACACTACTTTATTTCTCAACCTATGAAATTCATCATTTTTACTAATTCAGCCTTAGTGATTTCATATCAGTAAAACACTAATTAATGAAAACTATGGTAGCACACTTGCCAAAGTAGTAAGACACTGTTTTTTTCTTTTTTAAAAAGAAGTTAGTTCTGAACAATTGTAAAATGAGGGTCTTCTTTAGAATGCTCTCTCCAACTCTAAAGAACTCAGAAAAACCTCAAATTATCCAGTTAGCTTGTTTCTTATGATTGTGGATTAGATATGGCTATAATTGTCTTTGTTTGGCCGACTAACAAACCAATCCTTAGAGTGGTTTGGCTATTCCTATGGTGATGACCGCTCTGTAGATGAGAACCATCTAGAAGCCTGTCTCTACAACTTCATTAGTGCATCAGAGGCCATGTGGCTGCCATAAAGCAAGTGTCTGGGTGGTTGATCCTTCGATCCAGGAGGAGGAGGGGCCCAAGCCTGGGCCCATCTGATTGTTTGTACTTTACAGTGAGAAGCCAGAGGTCTGGGTGTGTGTGTGTGGGGGGGCGTCATTGGACTGAAAAGCAGAGTGTTTAGTACAACGATAGGTCAGTAGGGGACATCAATTACCAACAAATTGTTAACCCATCTTCAACCCAAATCAGCATGTTGAAAAAAATGAATCATTTTGATGTGATGGACCAGAATCAAGTCCTTCTTCTCATTTGGGTGAGAGTTTGCCCAGGAAGAAATCCTAGGCCCTACCTCTAAGAAGATCCTGCCCCCCACACCAGGCCCTAAGCCAGCTGAATCGAGGTGGTACTGTGGGAGGACTAAGCAACAATATAATAACTACCATCTGCTGAGCCTTTTGACTAAATTATTTAATTTAACAAAGACATGAGTCAGTACAGGGAAAAGAGCTAAGAAAACACACGCCCGGCAGTTTGTTCATTCATTTAGAAAATGTTTGTAGCCTGCCACTCCCCTCCCATCACTGTGGTAAGTATGGGAGGCATACAAATAAAATAAGGCAAAGCTGATGTTTAGCCGCTGTCAACCATAAAATGCAAACGCAAGCTTACATACTGCCCAAAGTGTAAGTCTGATGGGAGACTTCAGGAAGGGGATTCATTTGTGTAGAAATGAAGCCAGATTTAGTAGAGTTGTTGAGTATTGGGGAGGCCAAGTGCCCTCTGAAACGAAGCAACATCCGGTATGAGAGTTAGAGTAGTGGACGCCTGCCAACAACCCTCTGGAGGCTGCATGAGAAGAAAGGCCAAGTTAGAGCTTGATTCTGAAATGCCCACAAGGCTCGTGTTTGGTGTGCTTGGTCCTAGCTGGTAGCACTGTTTTGGGACATCCTGGAAACTTCACAAGGCAGAGCTTATTGGAGGAAGTAGATCACAGGAAGGGGGCGTTAGGAGTATGTTATCCCTGGCTGCTTCCGGTTCTACTTCCTGGTTCCTGATCCACCGTGATGTGAACAGTCTCGGCCACCTGCTCACACAGCAATGAACTGAGCTCACTGCTTGGACACACACACCTTCCACAGCAGGATGGACTGAAACCTTCTGAAACCATGAGACAAATAACTGTTCTCTGTCCCCAGTTGCTTCTGGGAGGCATCGCAGTGTCCCAGCGATAACAAATACAGGGTACTTGAAGGGAATAAAGCTTAAAAATCCTCAGAGTCTAGCAAGTTGCTCCCACTCTCTCTGCCTGCACTGGTCTTCCTGAACTGTTAGGCTTGCAGGGGCTCCCCTCTTCCCTTCCCCTCTCCTGACACCCCCCCCATGCCCCCAGCTAAAAGTCTACGAGCCTCAATTTCAGTAGCAAGAAGTCCTTATACTCTACATTTCTGCAGATGTGTAAAATAACATGCACAACACGGAGGCAGGTGGCATCTTTACCTCCACACTATCCACGGGGATAATTGAGACGTGGGCATGTGACGTCACAGGCCACAGACAAGCAAAGAGAAGTGAGTCGGATCCAAGCTTTGCAAACACGTAACCTTACTATTCGTTTTCAACTAAAATCTCAACGTTAGCCTGCAACCTGGCTTCAGCCTCCAGCCCCCTCTGTCCCATTGCCAGTAGCATTCATTCACCTTCCTACCCCGCAAGGGAAATAATGTACCAACCTTTAATGTACCCTTTGCTGCTCTTACCTCTCTGCCTTGGCTTCTTTCTCTTCTGCCTGGACTGTCACTTCTTTTACACCCCCAGATCCACTTACACTTAGCAGCCTCTGAAATACCACGTTCTTTGTAAAGACTGCCTCGATTCCTGAGTTGTGAGGAGGCTCTTCTCCCTTGGAATTTTCATGGTATCCTAAAAATCGCTATGTTTCCTGGTGCCTAAGGTAGACTTGCTTTATTCTCATGTGCTCTATAAACTTCAGGAAGTCCTATCTTCCCTGTTGCGGCCTCCACAGAAGGTGCCGAACGGACTCCTACCACCTCCCCTGCTGATGTCCTCATCCGGTGGATGTGCACGGACACATCGGCCTTTTTGGCTAGCAAGCAGGGTGGCCAGATGGCCTAGGTCACTGGTGGGTATTTAGGACAATCCTAGTGACAGGCTATTCTCCAGACATGGCAGTGTGGCCTTGTGTTTAAAAGGGCTTCAGTCATCCCTGGTTAGAGAGCCACCTACTTGCTGACCCTGAGTGAGCACGCCTGGGGACTTTCCTCTGCAGAGTGGTGAGCCTTCACTCATGTGAGGATTGTTAGGATTGAATAATCCATCAACGTAAAGCCTCTTCTCGTTTTCTGTGGTAGTGTGCACTGACTGAAAGCCTGTGCGGTGGGGTTACCCACTGGGCCAGCTCTCACCCACGTGTACCACGTGTTAATTGTTTTTGTTCAAAAATCTGTTCTGTAACAGTTGTGCTTAATAATGTCACCGTGCAATTGAATTAAATGTTACATAAACTGATGATAAGTGTGAAAGGAGGAATTGTTGCTTCTTTGAAGATTAAATTGAATGCTTAGGCTTTGCGAAAGGTGAGGCGCTGCAGCATAGCTGTTGAATTGGATGCTGGTGAAATCACTCAAAAAGACTGGAGTGAAGTCACAACCATCTAGAAAATCGCTGCAAACAGATTGCTTGAAAAGGCGGTGAGGAGCAGCCTGATGTGAGGGGCCTGAGCTGCCACCTTAGGTCACAGTGAGGTCCTGGACTGTGCTGCCATTGAGGGCCATGTCTAGCTCTGTGTCGACGCCCATGGCCCATGTTGCCACCGAAGGCCATGCTGACATCTGTGGTCTGGGCTATTACCTGGGGCCATGTTGATGCTTAGCTGGCTGCATTCCATGCCTGGGCAGTGCTAGAGAGCTGGCTCTGGGGACATGGACATGGGACAGCTTGGTGGGCTGACCAACTCGGCTACCACCCAGGCCCAGATCCCAGGCTTTGAGTTGGCCCACCCTAGCATCTATAAGCATCTATGAGCTGTTGCTGGAGCTGGTTCTGCAGATCCAAAGCTGCAGAGTCTCCATGACATAGGGCAACAATAGGAATCCCAGCGAGGATTCAGTATTGAACATGTAGTAGGAAGCCAGAGGCCTCGAACCAGACCGATGACTCATGGCAGTGAACATTTTCAAGTAAAGCTGTTTGGGCAAAAGGGCATGCGAAGTTACTATGTGACTCACGGCAGCTTTCTACGATGAGTTATTCATTGGTTTTTATTTATTTATTTTTTGTTTTGTTTTCTCTTGGGAGGGTTTCAAGGTTGCAGAGGGTGGATATGGAGGAACCGGGAGGTGAGTGGATTGGGGTGCATGATGTAATGTTCAAAGTGGCCAAAGAAGACAGACATTGCATGTTTTCTTTCATATGTGAATGTTAGTTTTGAAACTTTAGATATGTGTGTTTCATTTGGGAAAACTGTTAAAGTTAGAAAACTAATGGGAGGCTGTCAGGAGGGATCAATCAGGAGAGAGGAGATGGAGATAGAATACAGTTATATGAAAGGGTAAATAGGAATAGTTAATGGACCATGACTGACTAAATGGAGTTGGGGATGGGAGGGTAGGGTAAAGAACAGAATAGGGGGAGGACAGCTAACACCAAAGACCTCATGAAAAGTCATATAGGAACCTACCATCATAGAATAGTTCTAAAACATATACGTATAGAGATAGAAAGTGTTTAAACGGACCTACCCTATAATGGTGGGGAAATATCCTAAGTATATATCACATGCTAGCAAATAACCCTGGTACCGGGAATGGGGCCACACCTCTTTGATTTGTTGGACGGTAGGGTCCCATAGATCCTCACACATTATAATCTATTGTCATCGCTCTTGGTTGTTTTCTGCGCTGTTTGCACTTCTTTTAAACTTGACATGAGCCTAGACATATTTGGGAAGAGGAACCTCCAACTAAGAGAACGTCTCCATCCAGATTGCCTATAGCCAAGTCTGTAGAGCATTTTCTTGACTAATGATTGATATGAGTAAGCCCGGACCATGTGAGAGGGGGCCACTTCTGGGCATACAGTCTTAGGGTGTACAAGAAAGCAAGCTGAGGAAGCCATGAGGAGAAAAATCCAGTGAGCAGCATTATCCCACGACCTTTGCATCAGTTCTTGCCTACAGCTTTCTGCTTTGGGTTCCTGCCCTGATTTCCTTCAGTCATGGGCTGAGCTGAGAGTTGTAAGATGAGATGAACGTCTTTCTCTACAACTCGCTTTTGATCATAGTGTTATATCACAGCAATAGAAACCCTACCTAAGACACGCTGCAGAACTGGATGGTAAGACTCTATTGCTTAAGATACCACACACTGAGTCACAAAACATGGAGAAATCAAAGTGGTACCGACCTGGCAGTGCTGGGAGGTGTGAGGTAGGCTTCTGGAGGAGAAAAGTAAGCATCAATCTAACCTAACTTTGAGCCCTGTGAACTACAACTATACAATAATTGTGGCGAGATGTGCCCACTTGTACAATAGTGGCAAGAATATGATGGGAGCAATCGACTACTTTCTTCTTGGATCTTAGCCATCTTCCTGAGATTTAACCCATTCTTGGTACTGTTTTGGGGTCAAGAACCTGTGGCTAGGTATGTCATATGCTCTTAGGGGAAAACCTCCTATTGTTACGCTGCTAAATGGACAGACTAGTAAAAGGACTCACAATGACTAGTTTCTGCACACATAGTAGGTCTCTCAACCCTCATCAGAGAAGCTTCTTCTTGCAGCCTATAGCACAACCAATCAAAGTGCAGTGACTAAGAGATTGTGGAATGCTCGTCCATAAATGAGCACCAGCTGCCAACTCTCCTTCCCAAGCTCAGGGATCACTGTGGAAGAGTGGGTGATGATGACCACAAGGAAACAGTTTTCTAGAAGCAAATGAGCAGATGCACACATAGATTCACAGCGATGGTGACAACAGGCACAAGACCTGTGCAAGCTCAAGCCAGTCAAAATCCCAGCACAGAGAGGAGGAACATGCTCACAAAATCCTGCCCTCCGCCGAGGAGCTACTGGCATTTGGTGGCTGATGAGAAGGGAAAGCCAGTTTTCTTTTTCTTTTTTTTAAATATTTATTTATTTATTATGTATACAGCGTTCTGTCTGCATGTAACAACTGCACACCAGAAGAGGATATCAGATTTCATTATAGATGGTTGTGAGCATGTGGTTGCTGGGAATTGAACTCATGACCTTTGGAAGAGCAGCTACAGATTGAGCCAGTTTTCTTTATGGGTATGAGCCCTGGTAAGTAAGCACACTCTAGGCCAGGCCTCACACTCAAGAGTATTTGGGTAGCACAAATTGGAGTTTACGGGTTTAATAAAAGAAAGCATGAAGTTGGGTGGCTAGGAGGGTGGGAGTGGATCTGAGAGGAGTTGGGGGAGGGGGATATGACAAAAATGCATTGCATGAAATTCTCAAGGAGTAAAATTAGTATTTGAAAATGCTACAGATCTCATGGGCTGCTCACTAGTCACTGTCTCGGTCTGTAGAGTGCTGGTGTAAGGGACACTTTGATAACCACTTTAGCTAATGAGTGAACAAAGCATGAGCTTAGAGTCGATGCACTGAGAACCACTGGCCCCTTGTTTTTCTCCTGGCTCCACCGCCCCACATCCAAGCTGCTTCCTGAGAATCCCGCACACAGTCGGTCTGAGAGCTGCTCAGACACCAGGGATGTGTTAGGGTTGAAGGCAGGAAAGCGCATGCTTCAGAAACCAACACCGGCTCCTTCAGTGATAGCTGAGGGCGCTTCCTGAATAAACAGCTCAGCCCTGGAAGTACTGCTAAGGAGGTGTGCCCTAGAGTTTCCCAGCATTCCTGGTTGCCCTTTGATAAAGAAGCCTACGTCAGCTACCTCCCCATCCCTCCCCACTGCCCCCCATGCCTCTGTTACCTTTCAAGTGAGCCACTGGTCTCGTCCCAGGGTGATGCTCTGGCAGAGTGTGTTTTAAGGTATCACCTTAGCTCATTTGTGCTGCTCTAACAAAATACCCGAGGGTAGTCAGTTTAGGGAGGTAATGTCTTTCCTAATAACTCTGGAAGCTGGGAGCTCCGTGATGAGTGGAGCAGCAGGATGGGCATCTGGCCTCTGTCTCTGCTTCTAGGATGGCACCTTGAAGCTGGTGTCCTTGTCAGGCAGAAGAGAGAAGGGTAAACAACCTAAGCCAGTTCTCTCAGGCCTTTCATAAGGAATTAATCTACCCCAAAGGGCAGTGCCACCATTAATCACCCCTCTGAAGATTTGATTTCTTAACACTAGAATAGTGGAGATTAAGCTTTGATATCCATTTTGGAGAGATACGTCCAGTGTAGCGGGTACAGACCCAAGCCTTGGGGCTGAGGACAATGCCTTTCACACAGAAGCCGTGTAATAAAAGATGCACACATGTAATACTAGCAATGAACATAAATTTACTCAGACCAAGTTAAAATAAAAAATACCTCATTATACCTCATTTAGTTGAGGTTAAAGCAAAATATTTAGATTTTTAAGTTATCGGAATGTCACATTTTAACTGTTACCAGACCAGTTGCTACTTACAGAATAGGTATTTTAAAACATTTTATATCCAGATATTTTCCTTATGTTTTTTTTTTTTTTTTTTGAAAAAATTGAGCTCCGAAAATCAAGCTTTGGATGCAGGACAAAAGTCAGTGAGGGGCACTTTATTTTTCTCTTTCTCTTTGCCTGAAGAGGGGGCTGTTCTCTTGAGGGTCCTCCCGGGCCCACCTCAGGATCACCATGCCTAAGAGGCAGTGCCGTTGTAGGGCTGGGTAAGGCTCCTAGGCTTTCGATGATGGACCACACATCTATAGCCCCTAAACGCTCTCGGAGCTCCAACCACCTCTTCTAACACAACGTCCTAAGCTGCCATTACGCCAGCTCACCCCTACCTTACACTGAACAGAGCTTAGACTGTGTTCCAGGACCAGCATAAGGGGCCCAGGCATCATGCCAGACCTGATGAGGTCCTGGAGAGCAACAGCAGCTGCCTGGGAAGTTATCCAACACTTCATCAGACCTCAACAACTATCTTGGGATGGCTGGCTTGGCTAGGCCTGTCTGTTCCAGCCAACAGAAGCTCCTCCCACCCTAGCCCCCACCTGTGGGCTAATCCCCCAGGGTGATAGTTCAGGCCAATGATGAGCAGGCAACATCCAGGCTGAGCATGGAAAGGTGAGCGACATTGCCCATAGCCCTGCCAATCGCCAGTCCTGTTATTCTTCTCCCCCCACCCTTGGGCAAATTTGGTTTCCCGGAATTAATTATTCAACAGGAGACGACAGGCGGTGTGTAACAGTGCTGCTGCAAGAGAGAATAAGGAGGCACATTGAACACAGCAGCTGCGCCTCCCAGACCCTGAAATTTAAGATCTTTATAAATGATCTGTTAAAACTATAGTGACGATAAGCTTATGAATCATGATCTATATTAATCAGGGCTGCTGATATGGAAAGATTAATTGAAACGTGCAGTTCTACACAAATGATAAAGTGGTAACAATTTAATATCAGACAAGAAGAGTGAAGAAATTACACTCCAAGCTTCATGCATCATTACTATGGATATTAATATTTTACTCGGCGCAACAGCATCGGGAATCATAATGAAAATCCATAAGTGGGGCACAGACATGATTAAATACAACAGTCTTTAGGAGCTGTTTGGTGGCAGCAGTTGGGCCATATTTCACTCCGAGGCTGGTGATTCCGGTGATAGAGTCTAGACGAGGGTGATTAAAAATGGTCCCTCCTAAAGCCTGTTAACCTTTTACTACTAAAATGAATTTCTTTGATTTTTAAATTATGTTGTTCTCTCTGCTCTTTTCAAAACCGAACTTGATCTCAAATCTTGACAGGATGCTGGGTCCTGGGTCCGGTGACAGTCACGATGAAATTTTTGCGGCAATCCTTTGCCTCAGGGGTGTGGCATTCACTTGGAGGTGCAGAACTGGGGCTGGCTGCAGCGAGTCAGTCAGATAGATGCCCAAGGACCAGAAGTTGATCCCACTGACTTCCTTAGCCAACCTTGCCAGGATGGAGATAGAAATGACTATTCTGAAACACTGGTGTCATGGCCTAGTTAACTCATTTACCAAGCAAATAAACAGGTAGTCCTACATGGGAAATGCAAGACTATGCTGAAAACTACCATTAGTGCAACGGCTTCAAAAATGGAGGCAGAGAGAGTTGAGACGGGCATCCTTGCCAGGCTCTTTTCTCCAAGCCTGTGAAATCTCATTAGTCAAGAGACTCTTGACCGCTTTTATCTTCAATTAAAACAAGGTCAGTGTGTGTTTGCAGTAATGAAGTTCATCATCACATCAGGAGTACCAAGTCTGTTCCCTTGGGGACATTGTATCTTTCTGACATGTTTTAGTTCCTTCGGTCTCTGTAGTTTTATAGATTGGGGGAAGAAGAGCTGGCTGAGCTGGTTATGTTTTTGTCAACCTGCCATAGGCCTAGCCATCTCTGGGGAAGAGGCGATCTCAGCCGAGGGGTTGTCTCCCATGGATTGGCCAGTGGGAATGTCCGTGGAGCATTTTCCCGATGGCTGATTGATGTGGGAGGACCTGACCCTGAGCAGGGGGTTCCAGCCCTGGACAGGTGGGCATGGGCTGCATAGGAGCAAGCCATGGAGGAAAAAGTCAGTAAGCAGAACTCTTCCATGGCCTTTGCCTCAGTGTCTGCCTCTGGGTTCCCACACTGACTTCCCTCCAGCCGCCATCCCTCTCTGAGCTCTTCATCATTTCCTCCATCCAGCATGAGGCCACACGGTGGTCTTAGATGCTCTTGGCAGTTTCTGGTCTGGGACGTGACCCAGGTTTGTTTCCTCACTTACTTGGATAACAACTCTATGCTGTTTGTCTTCCCAAATCTGAAAATACTCAAGTCAAATACTTGTCCAATTTTAAATGTCTGTGGTAGAAGGTTGCCTGTTGTCTGCTACCTGTGGGCCTAGAGAGATGATGGTTCAGCAGTTAAGAGCACTTGAGTTCTTGCAGAGGACCAGAGTTTGGTTCCCAGCAACCAGGTCATGAAGCTCCTTCCTGCCTCCCCACCCCTGCTTTGGCTTCCTGGGTATCTCACCCCCAGGGAACGCGTGCATGCAGGAATGCATGGTCCCTCTCTCTCTCTCTTTCTCTCTCTCTCTCTCTCTCCTTCTCTCCTCTCCTCTCCTCTCCTCCTCTCTCTCTCTCTCTCTCTCTCTCTCTCTCTCTCTGTGTGTGTGTGTGTGCGTACACGCATGCGCCTTTAAACCCAAGGTTGATGTCAGAAATTCTTTGAGCCACCTTATTCTTTGAGTCAGGGTCTCTCTGTGAAACCCACAGTGCACTGATGGGCTGGTGCTAGCCAGCTTGCTCTGGGATCCTCTGTCTTTGCTTTTGGATGTTGGAATTTCAGGGAACCACATCCAGTAGGCATTTCTGTAGGTTCTGGGGATCTGAACTCTGGCCCACCTGCTCATGCAACAAGCAAATTAAACTATTGAGTTATTTCCCTAATCCCAGGATTTATGTTATCATCTGTATGAAACGCTTTCTCACTCATATTTCAGGTTGCAGGTCACCTCATTCTGTCTACTTAAAGCCAGTGTCCACCACAATTTACTCTGCAAGACCTGTCATTGATGTCATCATTTCCTGAAAGTCTTGCATATTCTCTTAGATGTTTATTGTTTACCTCCCGCTAAAACAAAAGTCCCATGGGACAGAGTCCATGTTTGACTTAGTTACTATGTTTGCTGTGGTCAGAAGAGTGTGATAGGTGCTTGAAAACCACCGGGTGATTGTGGTGGCTGGTTGTGACTGTCAACTTGACAGGAGTTACAGTCATTTGGCGGTAGTCTCTCTGGACCTGCCTGTTGAGAATTACCTTGATTATGCTAACTGAGGTAGGAAGACCCACCTACGGCGGGTGACACCTTTTTCTCGGGGATGAGATTCCCAGACCACGTTACGCAGAGGAAATGTGGCAAGCACTAGCAAGCATGCCTCCTGACCGTGAATCAAGTGGTGCCCACTTCCGGCTACTGTAGCTTCCCCACCCTGATGGCTGTACTCTGGTATTGAAAGCCAAAATGAGCCAAGCAGCAGGAGAAGGAACTGAGGTGACCCCGAGTGGCAGGTGAATAAATACGGGGCAGTACACGAGAAAGAAGACACACTCAGGATATACGCTTTCACGGTGGCTGATGAGAATGAATCAGAACGAGAACAAAGTCTTGCTCCGGTGCAAACGAGCCTGCCTCATGACTTTTGGATTCTGGGGTTGCTCAGACATTTGGATGCAGGACTTAAGACTGCCTTGTAGCAACATGGGTAGGAGCACGAGCTTGAGGCTTAGAATACTTGAATTTGGTTCTTGACTCTTTAGATACTATATGACTGCCAAGAATCGCAGACTCCCCTTCTGAAAAAATAAGACATGGGCTTGCTTTTAGATAGTGTGTGTGTGTGTGTATGTGTGTGTGTGTGTGTGTGTGTGTGTGTGTGTGTGTGTGTGTGTGTAAATGTGATGCTGTGTTTGGCCCTGTCTAACATGACATACAGAACCAGACAGACTTTAAAATAACCATGTTTAGTATATTCAAGGAAATAACAAACAAGATGCTTTCCCCACAGAGAGTTGACAATTATTAGAACCAAGAGTAGCAAATAGAAGTGTAGACCTTAAAAAAATAAAGAGCCAAATGACTCACCACATGGGCCTACTATCATCAGTATTTATGTATCTGAAAGAATCAGTGCATTTAAGATAAGAAGACAACAGTCCAGTAAAAGAGAAGAACAAATATAGGAAATACAGTAGAGATTACAAGAGAGGCAGGGAACACAGTGAACTGTACAAGGAGAGGGTCAGGAAAGGGGTAGGGGAAAACAGTGATGGGGTGCTCCTTAGAGCACAGATTTAAGATGGTTGTATGGCCTCCATCCTTAACCCAGAAGCAACACCAATTGATAGCCACTTGGAAATGAAAAAAAAAAAAAAAAATCAGTTTTCTCCAATGGAGTCTTACTGAGTATGAAAATCACACATAAGGCCAGGCCCCATGTCCAGCAGTAGATGGCCATCAGAAAACAAAATCAATGATATTTTTGGAGGCTTTGGCATTTCTTCTTCCTTTTCCTTTTCTTCCTTTGCTCCTCCTCCTTTTCCGCCTTCTCCACCACCTCCTCCTCCTCCTCCTCCCTCTCTTCCTTTTCCTTCTCCCCCCCTCCTCCTTCAACTTCATTTATCTTACAGGCCCTTTGCTTATATTTTATGATTTCCATTTTTGTGTTTTTATGGGATTTCTATGTGTTTCTTATGCTTTTCTTTGGCTTCCCCCCCCCATTTGTTTTTTCCTGTTCTGGTTTGTTTTGCTATCATTATTTTTGTTTCTAGATGTCTGTTTTCTAATGAGAGAGAGAGAGAGAGAGAGAGAGAAGAGAAGAGAAAAGAAAAGAAAAAAGAAGGGGGAATTTAGGTAAATGGGGAAGTGGGGAAGATGTTGGAGAAATTTGGGGAGGAGAAACTAATCAGAATATTTTATATGAAAAAAATCTATTTCCAATTACAAAAAAAAAAAAAAAAAAAAAAAAAGCCTCAAAGACCCCAAGCCTAGGACAGGAAAGTCTAGACCCACAGAAAACCTGCTTAAAACCCAAATTAAAAATATACAGACAATCAAAAGAAAAGGTAACATATTTTTTACAATAATGAACATTAGATTGATAGCCAACCATTTAATAGAAATATAGTGGTATTTCACTATATAGGAGACAATAAATACTAACCTAGAATTCTACATCTAGCAAAAATATCTTTTAAGAGTAAAGGGAAAATAATGGTGTTATTTGAAGGAAAACAAAAATCAAGTCTGTGTCCACACCAACCCGATCTTCTTTGATCTAGTCAAAAGGAAAAGTTCTGAGAATTTGTTATGGAACACTCAGCTATAAAACCAGAAAGGAAGTTATCTTAGAAGGAAGCATGGAGATAAGGGAATAGTGAAGTACACTGGAAATCATGTAGACATTGACCCCGCCCACAAAATAATTACAACTTGTTATTTAAAATAGAAAGGTGATCAGAATGCCCGCCAGCAGAAGTAAGTCAGGAGGGTGTGTAAATGGGACTGAAGAATTCTAATGCCCTTGCATTGCCTAAGTAGGTAGCATAATGACTCTTAATATTAGACACTCCGAACCTAAGGATGCATCAGGTGATTTCTGGCGTTACCATTATCATAATAAAGCAGTGTATAATTTCCAACATAATAATGAGAAAATGGAATCATAAAATAAAACAGGAGCTATTTTTAAAGTCAGAAAGGGATAGGAAAAATGAACAGGTATCATAAATTTAACCTGAACATATCAGTAATTACATTAAAATCAATTAGCTAAATTTTTTTAATTAAAGGTTATTCAAACTGAATAAAAAGTAAGACTCATCTATATTCTGTTTATAAAAGATATGTGTAGGACATAAGAATAAAAAAGTTGAAAGTAAAAGAAAACACAGTGGCCAAATGAAAGCTGATGAGATTATATTAGCATCAGAAAGAATGGGTGGACCTTAAGACAAATCATTATTAGAGCTACAGAAGACCATTGTAGAATTACAGAGTGATTAAGTTGAAGTGAATATGTACTCTAACTTTGTATGTACTTAGTAATGAAGAACCAAGGTATACTATAAAAATTCATGGAACTACAATGAGGAGAGTGTCCGTAGTTACAATGGGTGATTATGACATATTTGAATAACTCATCTTTAAAAACAGAAAAAATTTAAATAAAGTTTTATGAAATATGAAATAGGCATTCTATCCACCTTCTTTAGGGTAGATATGCTTTTAAAGCATCCAAAGGAATATTTGCAAAAATTAACCATACTTTGGACTACAGAGCAAAACTCAATACATTTCAAAGTACTGACTAAATCAGTTTTATAATCACAAAGAAACTAAGCTCAAAAGTAATTTTAAAATTGTGTCTAGATAAGCCATAATTGTCTCAAGGAAGATTCATTTTTATTTTGTAGAGTTAAATAATATATTTCTAAATAATTGATAGATTTTTAAAAAATTATAGTGAAAATTGCATGGATCACATTTAAAAAAAAATAAGAAAGCTCTGAAATCAATGACTTAAAATTACACTGAAGAAACCAAAGAAGGAGAAGCAGAGAAGACTCAGTGCGAAGAAAGAGAATGGAAGTCAATAACACAGAAGATGAAGTCAATGCTCCTGAAAGTTGACAAGTCAGGGATGGAGATATAACTCAGCTGGTAGAATGATAGCCTAGCATGCATGAAAGCCTGAGTCCAATCCCAAGCACCACGTAGCCCGGGCATGGCGACTCAAACCTGTGATCCCAGCATTGGGATGGTGAAGGTAGGCGAGCAGAGGCTTGGTGTCATCCTCTCGGATACACAGAGCGTCTGCGGACAGCCTGGGAAGGTTCGTACTTCATAGGAATCCTTGGAACCCACAAACATTAGACTGACCAAGAATGAGAAATGAGAGCTGTTATGAACCATGTGTCAGTACAGGTAACGCTAAGGGACTGCTGTGAACTGAGGTTTATATGAAGTTCATGAAACAGTTGAATTTCTAGATGGCACAGATGACTGAAACTGACATAAGAAGAAATAGAAAGTCTTAATAGAGCAGCAACAAATGAAATTACAGTCTCATTAGATGTGGGGGGGGGGGGAAAACTAAACAAAATAGAAATGATTCAGCAAAAGAAGTATATGACATACTCAGAAAACAATACAAACACTACTAAAACAAGTTAAATAAGACTATGTAAAACCACTCCATGTTTATGGACTGGAAGACGCTAAATGCTAATAATCTCACACACACACACACGCACGCACGCACACACGCACGCACGCACACACACGCACACACACACGCATGCACACACACACAAACACGCACACACACACACGCACACACACACACAAACACACACACACGCGCGCACACACGCACACACATGCACGCACACACGCACGCATGCACACACACACACACGCGCGCGCACACACACACACACATGCACACGCACACACTCACTGCTCATATATATAGCTTACTAAAATCCCAGTTGTCTTCTTTGTAGAAATGTATGAGCTTATTTTAAAATCCAGGTGGAGATTCAAGGGTTTAAAACTAATCAAAAATTATTGACAATATATGAACTTCAGAAAAACCATACCCTCTTATTTCAAGACATACTAATAATATAGTAACCCAAGGAATGTGTTATTTGCATAAGAAGAGGCATGTCAGTAAATTGAATGAAACTGAGAGGCAAAAAAAAAAAAAAAAAAAAAAAAAAAAAAGTCAAGTAAATGTCTTGCTCTATAAAACTTTTGCTCTATGGTCCAAAAATGTCAAGTTAGTTGGTTTTCAATACCAAGTGCTTAGACAATTCTTTGGGGGACAGAATCAACAAACATTGATCGGACAATGTGCAGAAGAACAAGTTGGATTACTTCTTCATTCCAGATACAGAAATTAGGTAAACGGATCAAAGGCTTAAATATGAAAGCCAAAGCCTTAAAAGAAATAACAGAGGTAAATATTTGTGACTTTAAAATTAGCAATACTTTCTTGGATATAAATACAGAAGTACAAATCACCAAGAAAAAAGAGATAAATTTGACTTCGTGGAAATTAAATGGTTGTGCCACAAAAGTGTATTAAATAGGGTTCTCTAGAGGAACATAACCCAGAAAAAGTACAACTTGCTATTGAAAACGAAGTATTTATTGGAGCGTCTTACATGATAGAGAAGCCCAACTCTGGCTGTTTAAGCAAAGTGATCCCAGTGTCTGTAAGTCCTTGTCTGGTGCAAAAGCTCTAGGTGATTCCTGGAAAATTGCTGGTTTTCATTTCCCATTGGGAGCTGACATCTGATTTCAGCGGAGGATAGAGGCAGCAACAACAGCAACCATGACGAGGAGGGAGGTAACTGAAACATCAGACCTGCTTCCTTGGGACGAAGCTAAGGCGGGCGGGCAGCAGTACTTTTTCCACAAACTTTTTTATGGTTGGGCTGCCACTCAGTCTGAATGCAAGCGTTCCCCCCTCAGTCAATCTGTCTGATCAGTCAATCCGTCTGACCCACAGCAACCACTAGCATGGCGCGGTACTCCTGCGCATGTAGTAGTGGCACGAACCCCTCGTTAGTAAACAACAGCCCTGACTGAACTTGAGACCCAGGCATCCCGAGGTTAAACCATGTTTGATGTTAGAAGCCCAGCCAGCTACTCCAATCCAGCGAGACTGTGGTTATCAGAGGAGAAATCTATAACCACGACTTCTCTAAACTAGTATAATCCCTAACAACAATCTGTAAATATTTGTCCTCAGACCCACAGGTTAGTGTAATCCTCACCCATCGCCAAGGAAACCTGTCTTTGCAACAGAAAGATACTAGTATAGGAAGCCACAACCAACCAAAGTGCAGAGTTGTGTAGCCCAATCCAAAACACTCCTGCACGTAAGGCTCAGGGAACACTGTGGAAGAGGGACCAGGAAGACTATAAACCCAGAGGATCGGAGAGTTTACTGTGAGATTATGTTTCCTAGTAATGTCAGAAACTAAGCCTATAAAGTCTCTCCAACGTGACTGCCCAGATGGGAGCTGAACAAAGGTGGCATCAACGGACCTACCAAAGCCCATGAGGCCTCAGCCCCACACGGAGAACTGTAGGCAACTGAGGAATCTGGGGAAGAGCTGAGGTGGGGGAAGAACACACCAATTGGTTGTCCAGTGCAAATGGTTGGCCATGAATATATACAAGTAACGTATAGACTAACATGTTATGTTTAGGAATATAATGTGTATGTACATATACCTATATGATGCACTAACAATTAATGCAAGAAGAGGCCATTTGAAGGACAGAAGGGAGGGGTAAGTGGGAGGGGTGGGAGGGTGTATAATCTCAAAAATTAAAAGAAAGACGAAAGGACAAATAATGTGTCATTCAACATTAATTTAAAGGGGGCTAGAAAAATGCAATAAAACAAGACAAGTGGGCACACTTATTGGAAAGGACGAGGTGAAACTTAGTGTTTGAAGATAGGATAGTTATTTACCTAAAATCCAGAGAGAAACAAACAAAATTCAATAGAACTGTTAATATAGTTCAGTATGGCACCTGAGTATAAAACCAATATATGGACCCAGCAGCTTTATTATAAATAATGACCCAGAGTCTTTCACAAAGAAGGACATTGCATACAGCACCAACCTATATGCAGCACTGGACCTATTGGGCATTGCACAGGACTTACAAAAAAGATAATAAAATCCACTGAAAAGAAAGCACAAAACCAGCTGACCATGATTTGAGAATAAAAGACTGACTCGAAGTTTTAAGGCTGATAATTTTTCAGAAACTTAGCTGGTAAATAAATAGCAATCAAATGTCCCTGCAAGGATTATTGTAAAGCTTATCTAAGGAGAAAATGCACACGAAAGGAAGAGAAGTTTAAGAATAAGGAACAATGAAGGAGCATTGGCCTGCTCTATGGTGACACATTTTATTATGTCCCAACAATTTAAGCACTTGCGCTGACACTAAAGCAAACATTAAATAGAATAATCCAAGGACGAATCAAGGGACGCTGTCATTAAGAACTTTTTCCACTTGTTCTACAAGCTTCAGGTTGAACTTGACTCTCCCGTGGCAGTGACATGAAGGAATAGTAATTCAAGTGGGTGGCATTGTGGCCATCCCTGATCAGCGTGTACAGCTGAGGAGGAGACCCGGCTCTGCTATCTGAAGAAACGCTGCTAGAGAGAAGGGATGAGAGAAATGTGAAGTTACAAGTTCTGCCCAAAGCAATATTGGCCACGAAGACAGCAAGAAGGGCACCACCTTAGACTTTCAAAGCTCAGCGAAGTCCACCCAGTCATGAGTTCTCTGTTTACTATTAGCCGTGGTATCTTTTCTTTTTTCCCTCAAACAAACAAACAAAAAATCTGTGGAGATTTGTCCTCTACTGGTTTTCAATTCAGTTTTCAGTGACCTGCTCATTATAATGGACTGAACAGATGTTCTCATCAAAGTAAATAAGAGTAGACATTTTCCTAGGCATTGTCTGTTTGTGGGTTGTCTCTTGAGATTGTGTATGTGCCATCACCTTGTGGCTCTCTCCCTATTTATCTTATTTCTTCCAGTCCCCTACAACTTGAATATTGTCTTGGTTGGTTGGGTGTGTGTGTGTGTGTGTGTGTGTGTGTGTGTGTGTGTGTGTGTGTGTGTGTGTGAAGAGGCACCACGACCACATCAACTCTTAGGAAAGCATTTTCCTAAGAAAATGCTCACAGTTCAGAGGTGTTGTTCATTATCAACATGGTGGCAGCATGGTGGTTCCCAGGCAGACACTGGCATACAGGTGTAGAAAACTGAGAATTCTATACCTGAATCTGCAGGCAGCAGGAAGAGAGTGACACTGCTTCTAACTTGAGCCCACCCCCTGTGAGACATTTCCTCTAACAAGGCCACACCTACTCCAACAAGGCTCATGCCTTAATCCTTTGAGATAAGGGCACTGCCTAGGAGCCCATGGGGGCCAGTTTTCATTCAAATGCATGGTGACAAGTACCACGCAAAGTGATTCAAACCAGCTTTGGCAAAATAAAACAAATAAACAAAACAAAATAAAACTTTGCAAATCCATTCTTTCATAACATTAAATTTCGTTTATTTTTTATTTGTATGTGTGTGTGTGTATGTGTGTGTGTGTGTGTGTGTGTGTGTGTGTGTGTGTGTGTGTGTGTGCCCGTTTGTCTGTATATACATCACTTACATACCCACAGAGGCCAGAAGAAAGCATCAGAGTCCCTGAAGCTGGAGATACAGGTGGCTGTGAGCTGCCATGTGGGTGTTCGGACCTAAACCTGGGTCCTCAGCAAATACAATCAATACTCTTAACCACTGGGCCATCCTCGGCCCCTGTTCTCCCTTTTTGGATGGCTTTCATCACATACTAGCATAGTTACTTTAATATACAAATATGTCTCTGGCAGGGATTCAGATAGATTATCATAAAAGACAGATTATCATAAAATCAAATATTTAAAAATAACACTAGAAGAATAGATTTCACTAGCTGGGCAAACTCATTATTCATATTGTGGAGTTATAGTAGTCTTTCACACTTTATTCAAAACTAAACCTAAGGTGAGTTCGAGAACAGCCCAGTCTACAAAGCGAAACCAGGACAGCCAAACCTACGCAGAGAAACTTTGTCTTGAAAAACCAAACCAAACCAAACCAAACCAAACCAAAACAAAAACAAAAAACAAACAACTCCCTCAAATGAAACAAAATTAAGCCTAGATAGATTAAAGAAATCTGTGTTAAAAATAGTTTAAAAGCTATAGGAAAACATTTTTTAAAAATTATATTTAAATGGTATTCATGCAGAAAATAGAGACCACATTGGCTGTTTCAGATAGAAACGTTTTGTGTGTTTTTTTTCTATGTCATGGTAAACATAGGACTTCACGCTTTACTTAGTGCCGTGATAATGAGATACATTCCAGAATCTGAAAAGGATTTATCTCCAAGAGTTAATTGCTCCTAAGGTCTATAGAAGGGATGGCAGTTCAGGATTGAACAACATTCAAAGGTGCTCCTCTCAGAAGACAGAAACTGCCAATAACTGACCAGCCTAGCTGAGACCTTGAGGTGAGAAGCTGCCTCTGCTGCTCCTTTGGGCAGATGGATGCCTACACCTGCCCACTGATGGCTGTGAGCATCATGACTACAGAGCACAGTTTCCAAATCTTTCTGGAGAACCCACAGAACCTAAATCACCTCCTCACTCAAGTTGCAGGGAGGTTAAGGAATGAAGGGACACTAGAGAGTGATTGTTGCACGTTGTCTGGGTCCTCCCAAAGCCCATTGCCCTGCTAAGACAGACATTAATAACTGCTTATGCAAACAGCTCCTTTCCTCTTTCCCTTTTCTTGTGAGAACTAAACTTGGTATGCTACTAAAGCTCTTTACTTAGGGGTTTTATTTTCTACATTGAAACCTAGTTCTGATATGGTAGCTGACTCCTGATTTCATTTGCATAGCATGTTCACTATGTATTCCAAAAATAAATATTAATTATTTATTGTAAATAGAATTAATGGAGTTTCTAAGAAATATTTCATTATTAAGAGGAGAGAAATAAACTGTTCATTCTTCTTGACTTGGTGCTCTGCCTGGATATGCTGCCTATGCCAGTGATGTGGGCCCTTAAGAGGCGCTTCAGACTAACACAGCAGGCAAGGAAGGGAAATGGAAGAGCCCAAACTGCTGTCAATACTGTGACACTAAGGACCAGAGCTTCTCTGCCCTGCATTCCTGTTATTTGAGAAAGTACATCCTGCTAGTTTTAGAGCCGTGTTTTCAGTTTAGGTTGCTGTGTCTTGCAACCAAACATGTTCTAATTGACATCTACCTTGCATTTGACATACGGGGTTACATTAAAATGTACTTACCGGGCCAGAGAGATGGTTCAGAGGTTAAGAGCAGTAGCTGTTCTTCTAGAGGTCCTGAGTTCAATTCCTAGCAACCACATGGTGACTCATAATCATCTATAATGAAATTTGGTACCCTCTTCTGGCTCACAGAATGCATGCAGGCAGAGTACTGTATACATAATAAATAAATCTAAAAAAAAAAAAATGTACTCACCGAATGATGTAATGATTGGCACACTAATTGCAATAATAGCTGCAGGTAATTGAGCACTGCCAGTGCACCGTGGTGACGCGCACTTTCTGTGGGTTTTCGTTCTCCACGTTCTGAAGAACGCCATGTCTGAATACTAGTATGATGCCCACTTTAAGACAAAAGTCTAAGTCTTAGAAAGTATGGCCCCGCCCCCGCCCCCGCCCCCTCCCACGTCATATTGTAGCTAATGAGTTGCAGAAGCAAGATTTGAATTTAGTTGTCTGATCCTAGAGATCCCGGAGCAAATCTTCAGTATGTTATGAACTCTGTACTAAGATGTCACGAGTGATTAAAAAGCAAATGACAAACTGGAAGCCAATATTTGCAACCTGTCAAACAAGTGCAAGGTCTGTACACCAAGAACTATAAAGAATAACTGCTAATTGCAGGGACGAAAGTAAATTACTTGATAGGAGAAATGGGCAAATGCATGGAGTAGATTATCAGAAAAAGAAATGCAGCACCTAAGTGAAGACATACTAGTAACTCAGCAATACTAAAATCTTAAAATATCTTGTTAACCAACATGCAAAAATTGTAGACAAATAGTTACCATGATATTCTGTTGGCAGGAACACAAGAAAATTATAAGGAAAAATTTCATTATCAGTTTTGTGAATTTTTTAGGTTAATATACAAAGTAATGGGCTACATCTATAAATCTTCATACGTAGGTGTTGTTTTATTTTGCCCTTATTCACTCCCATCCCCCCACTCCTCCCCAAGTTCCTTCTCTCCCCTGGCAGATTTCCTGTCTCCCAGTTAGTCCCCACTTCTGCTTTCTGATTTTATGTGCTCCACTACTCCCTCTCTTTCCCGCCTTCCTTATGACCCCATCCTCCTTCACGAGCCACAAGCACACAGACAGAAGCACACATATGCATATGCGTAATTTTGAATTTAACTTCTGCATATGAGAGTGAACATGTGGTATCTGTCTTTCTCAGTCTGACTTATTTTGTATCCATTATGCATACGCACCACATTTCTTTTTTTAAAATATATTTTATTAATTTATTCATATTACATCTCAATGGTTATCCTATCCCTTGTATCCTCCCATTCCTCCCTCCCTCCCATTTTCCCCTTACTCCCCTCCCCTATGACTGTGACTGAAGGGACCTCCTCTCCCTGTATATGCTCATAGAGTATCAAGTCTCTTCTTGGTAGCCTGCTATCCTTCCTCTGAGTGCCACCAGGCCTCCCCATCCAGGAGACGTGGTCAAATATGGGGCACCAGAGTTCGTGTGAAAGTCATACCCCACTCTCCACTCAACTGTGGAGAAGGTCCTGTCCATTGGCTAGATCTGGGTAGGGGTTCGAAGTTTACTGCACGTATTGTCCTTGGCTGGTGCCATAGTTTCAACAGGACCCCTGGGCCCAGATCTGTTCATCATAATGTTCTTCTTGTAGGTTTCTAGGACCCTCTGGATCCTTCTTTTTAAAATATATTTTATTAATCTACTCTTGTTACATCTCAATGGTTATCCCATCCCTTGTATCCTCCCATTCCTCCCTCCCTCTCATTTTCCCCTTACTCCCCTCCCCTATGACTGTGACTGAGGGGGACTTCCTCCCCCTGTATATGCTCATAGGGTATCAAGTCTCTTCTTGGTAGCCTGCTATCCTTCCTCTGAGTGCCACCAGGTCTCCCCATTCAGGGGACGTGGTCAAATATGGGGCACCAGAGTTTCGTGCAAAAGTCAAACCACACTCTCCACTCAACTGTGGAGAATGTCCTGTCCATTGGCTAGATCTGGGTAGAGGTTTGAAGTTTACTGCACATATTGTCCTTGGCTACACCACGTTTCTTTGTCTACTCATCTGCTGGCGGGTGTGTAAGCTGGTTCTATTCTCTGGCTTTTGTGAGTATTTCGGTTGCAGACATGGATGCTCGAGTATCTCTGTGGTCCATTGACAGAGCCCCTAAGTGTATAAGCAAACGTGATAGAGCCATGCCGTGTGATGGTTCTAATTTCAGGTTCTGAAGAACTTCCATGCAGATCTGTAGTGGCTGTACATGTACGTTTACATCTTTGTTCCCCACACCCTCGCTAGCTTTGTTGTCACCTGTTTTCTTTATGACAGCCACTCTAACCAGAGTAAAATGGGATCTCAAAGCACGTTAAGTTTGTGTTTCTATGGTAGTCAAGGTTGTTAAATACTTTATCAAGTATTTATTGACCACTTGTATTTCTTCCTTTAAAGACTATCTACCCATATAAATAGCCCATTTATTGAGTATCTGATTTGGCTTTCTGGTGTTTAATTTTTGTAATTCTGTTTTTATGCTAGCACCGTGTTGTTTTTTTATTACTATAGCTCTGCAGTTTACCTTGAAATCTGAGATGGTGATACCTCCAGCGGTTCTTATGTTGGTTGTTTGAGATTGTTTTGGCTACTCTGGGGCTTTTGTGTTTCCACATGAAATTTAAGACTAGTGTTTCAATTTCTGTGAAGAATTAAGTTGAACTTTTAATGATGATTACACTGAATTTGTTGACTACCTTAATAAGATGACCATTTTACAGTATTAATCAACCAATTCATTAGCATGAAGGCCTGTCCATTTTTTGTTATCTTCTTCAATTTCTTTTCTTAGAATCTTAAAGTTGTCACCATATAAGGCTTCATTTAATTCCTACTGTTTCTTTTACATGCTTGTAACTTGTAGGTAGGAAGGCTACTGATTTTTCTGTGCTAATTTTGTACCCTGTCACTTTACTGAAAGTATCACCAGCAATAGGAGTTTCCTGGTGAAGCCGTTGGAGTGGTTCTCAGCCCTCCTAATGCTGCAACCGCTTAACACAGCTCCTCGTGTGGTGGTGACCCCAACCAAAGCATTCTTTTCAGTGCTAAGTCATAACTGTAACTTTGCTACACTTATGAATCATAATTAAATATCTGTGTTTTCTGATGGTCTTGGTGACACCTGTGAAAAGTTCACTCAACCCTCAAAGGGGTTGCAACCTACCCTTCAAGAACCACGAGCTGTGAGAACCACAGTTAGAGTCCTTTTTGTATAGAATCATGTCCTCTGCAAATAAGGACAGTTTCCTTTATTTGTGTCACTGCTCTAACTATGACTTCAAGTACAGTATTCAACAGGAGCAGAGAGAGTGGGCATCCTTGTCTTATTCTTGATTTTAATGGAAATGTTTTGACTCTTTCTCTGTTTAGCAGAGATGGGGATCTAGTTTCATTTTACACAGGGAAATCCACTTTTCTCAGCACCATTTGTTAAAGAGATTATATCATTTCCCCAATTTTTGTTTTTGACAACTTTGTCAAAAATTAGATGGCCATAACTGGGTTTATTTCTGGGTCCTAGTTCCTTTCTATTACTCTACATGCTTGTTTTTGGGCCAATACCAGAATGTTTTTGTTACATTGTATCTGCTTTTCTTAGCTTCCCACCCCCCCCCCATTGCTTAGATAAAATACTTTAGTAAAGCAACCTAGGGGCGAAAGAAAGGGTTTGCTTTAGCGTATAGTTCCAGAGGGAACGCAGGGTGCTGTGGTGGGAAGGCACCGCAGGTGGGGCGCGAGGCTGGCCCACCACACTGCATTGGCAGCCTCAAAGCAGAGAGAAGAAGAATTGGGGTCAGGCTATGAAACCCTGAACCCCACCCCCATCGATGTGTCTCTTCCATCAAGGGTCTACCTCCTAAAGGTCCCATAGCCTTCCCACACATTGCCTCCAGTGCTGAAACTTATGTGCTTATGAGAGGCATTTCACACGTAAGCCTCAGTCTGTGGCTCTGTAATATAATTTGAAAATGGACGATGTGATTCACTTAGCACCATTTTTCCTGTGAAGGGTTTCTTTGGCTGTTTAGGGTCTTCTGTATTTTCATACAAATTTTGGGATTAGGTTCATTGTTGTTCTGTGAAGAAGGTCATTGGGACATAATAGAGATTGCACTGAATTTGTAGATTGCTTTTGGCAATATAGGTATTTTCACCATATTAATTCTGATCACTCACGAGCATGCAAGAACTCTCCGTTGTACAGCATCTTTCAATGGCCTTCTTTAGTGTCTTCAAGTGTTCACTGAAGGTTAGATTTATTCCTAGATACTTTTAATTCTATTGTAAATAGAATACCGTCCCCCTCCAATTTCTGTCTCAGCCAGTTTAATATTGGTAGATAGAAAAAGCTACTGGTTTTTCATCTGGTTTCTGGTGGAGGCAACAGGGTCTTTTAAGTATATAGGATCAGGTTATCTGTAGATAGAGATGATTTGACTTCTTCTTTTCTTATTTTCATTCATTTTATTTCCTTCTCTTACTGGTCTAGCTAAGCCATCAAACAATTGAATAGGAGCAAAGGGAGTGAGCACCCTTTTCTCCTTCTACATTTTAGAGGAAAGGTTGTTAGTTTCCTCCAACTAAGTATAATGAAGGCTGTCGGTTTGTTATGTTGGGATATAATTTTCCTATTCCTTGTGTCTTAGTGGCTTTTATCATGAAAGGGTGTTGAACCTAACTGAAGGCTTTTTATGCCAGTTGAGGCCATCTTTTTATGTCTATTTATGTGCTGAATTATACTTATTGACCTATGCATACGTAGCCCTTATTGCATCTTTGGAATAAAATCAACTTGGTCATTGTGTATAAACATTGTAACATGTTCTTACATTCCTTTTGCAAGAGTTTGAGAACTGTTACATCAGTGGTCATCAGAAAATTGGCAGGTATCTGTTCTTGTTGTGTCTCTGTCCAGTTTTGGAATCTAGGTGATTCTGGCCTTGTAAAATGGGTTTGATGGTGTTCTTTCTCTTTCAGTTTGAGGAAGATTGGCGTTAGCTCTTCTTCAAAGGTTTTATAGAATTCAATAGTCACTTACTCTAGACTTTTGTATGTTGCGAGGAGTTTTGCTATGGCTTTAATTTCATTGGTTGCTATGGTTTCATTTAGGTTTATGACGTCTCTTCTTAGTTTAATTTTGGTAGCTCATATGTATTGGGAATTCATCCATTCTTCTTTATTTTTCAGGGCTTGGTTGTGGGAGGCATAAGTTTTTTTTTTTTTTTTTTTTTTTTTTTATTCCCTAACGATTCTCTATTTTTCACTGAAATCTGTAGAAACTTCCTCTATTTCATCTCTAATATTGTTAATTTGGGTATTTTCTATGCATTGGTTACTTTGGCTAAGAGTTTGTCACTTTTATTTTTTAAGAGCCAACTGTTTGTTAATCCATGTATTATTTTATTCATTTTATCAATCTCTACCCTGCTATTTATTTCTTCTTACCTTTGGGTTTGAGTTTTCTTATTTTTCTAGGACCTAAATATGTATTGTTAGACTTTTTCCAAGATCTTTCTGATTTTGAAATGTAACCACTCATAGCTATAACTTTTCCTATTACCACTGCCTTAGCTGTATCCGATGGGTTCTAGTAGGCCATGTTTTCTTTTTCATTTACTTCTGGAAACTGCAGTGTGTTCCTTGGTATCCCCAACAACACACTGATCATTACAGAATGTATTTTTCAGTCTCCACTTATTTGTGTGCTTCGGTTTTGTTCATTCTCTTGGTGTCTGTTTTACTAATGTGAATGAGGACATTATTTTAGTTCTTTTATATTTAGTAAGTCTTGACTTGTGGCCTGAAATATAGTCTGTTTTAGGGAGGGCTCCACAGGCTGCTGAGAGGAATGCATATTCTATCTGTTGAATGGAATATTTTCGAGATACCTGTTACTTGCTCTGGGCATAGTTTAACTTTGAGATTTCTTTGATTTTTAACTTGGCAGACCTACTTAGATATATAAGTGGATATTGAAATTATCAGTTAATATTGTATCAGGATTTATCTGCTCTGATAAGCCCATTAATGTTTGTTCTATGAAATGCAGAGTCCCAATGTTTGGTGTATGTATTTATAATTGCTACACCTTCCCGGTAAATTGTTCTTTTTATTAATATGAAATGGACTTCCTTTACCTCCTCTAACTTTTTGAAGTATACTTTATCAAATATTAGCATAGCTAAACCAGTTTGGTTTTACCATACTTTTTCACATGTTAGATTGACTTCCATCTTTTGATGTATAGTCCGTTGGTTGTCTTTGCTAGTGAAAAAATGTGTTCCTTGGAACCAACGGATAGCTGGGTTAACTCTTTAAAAAATCTTCTTCATCTACCTATTTCTCTTTATTGGTGAGTTAAGGCCATTTACAATTAAGGCTATCAAGGAGAGATGTGTACTAATTCCTGTAATCTCATTGTCCAGTTGGCTTCGATTATTTATTTTTTTCTTTCTCCCCTCACCAGGAGTTTTCTGCTGTACTGGGCTGAATACTGGGTTACTCCATCCCACCCATGAAATTTATTCTTTCCCGTGCTCTCATTATTGACGCTGCCTGTCTCCTTCTACAGTGGTTATAGATTCAGCTTGGTGGTCCCGGATTACCTTGGTTTGTCTTAAAATGTTCCTACATTGTCATCAATTTTCAAATAAAGCTTTGATGACTACAATTCTCTGGGTTGACAGCTATTTTCTTTCAAGGATCTCAATATATTATTGTTTCATGTTTTTCTGGCTCTGCGAATTGGGGATGAGGGCTGCTGATGTGATGTTTCTGCCTTTGAAGACAGGTTGGCCTTTTCCCCCCTCCTTTAAGCTGTTAGCATTACTTCTTTGCTTTGTGATTTTTTTTAAAAAAATGTGCATGTGTGTGTGTGTGTGTGTGTGTGTGTGTGTGTGTGTGTGTGTGGGTGTTCTGCCTATGTGTTTGGAGATGTACTGCCCTATCATTTTTTGTATCGTTCTCTTGGCAACGGGTATCTCACTGGGACTAGGACTTCTGTATTGGGTAGGCTGACTGGTTAGAAAGCCTCTGGTACCCATGTTTCCACTCTGTGGTTACAGGCACATGTGACTACCTCTAACTTTTATGTGTTGGGGACCTGAACTCAGATTCTCATGTTTACATAGCAAACATGCATACCCACAAAACCATCTCTCCATCCCTGTTTTATAGTTTTGGCATTTTTTTTCCTATTGAAAAATTAATTCATTTTTTGACAATCTCATACATGTGTATAAATAAATACGTTCTTGTCACACTCATCCCCTACCTGGCCTTACAATCCTCCTACCATATCAGCTGTCGTTCCTCTCAACCAGGTCCCCTCCCACTACCATGTCTTTTTGTTTTGTTTGTGCCTCGTGAGACACTGAGTTTAAATAGAACTACCTGTTTGGGCATGGGTGTGGGACTGTGTACTGGGTATAGGCAAGTTGCCTACACCATTGAGAACAATGAGTCCCTCTCCTCAGCACCTGTCAACTACTAAGTAGCTCCCTAGAGATGGGCCAGGCCCCATGAGCCCTTTCCTTATCCGTGACTGAATTTTGTCATGTCTTGCCTTGTCTTGTGCCCTGTGCAGAATACCATGACTGCTGTGAATTCCTAGGCACGACAGCCATGTCCTAGCCAGAAGACAGCATTTAATGGCTCTCCTCCCAGCCATTTGGCTGTGACATTCTATCTGCTCCTCTCTTCTGTGTTGCTGCCTGTGCTATTCAGAGCTGAGCACTCAGCAAATAATTTACTCTTAGCACTATTATCTGCCATGAATCTCTACATCAATGTCTGTTCATTGCAAAAAAGACAGGCATCAGAGAGCTGGGGTCCCAAGACAGGCAGTTGTGTAGTTCCAATTTTAATAGCCCATGAACTTTGTAGCTTCAGAAGAGGTAGTTTTAGTCCTAAAGATTCATTTAACGATCCATTAAAAATCTAAGGGATGCATGCACACTTGTGCGTGCGTGCCTTTGCATGCATGCAACAACTCCTCCCCCCAAACAACAGCAAAATAAGACTGAAACCAAAGTCTTAGCCAGAAGCCAACCAGATAGAAGATGCTTTCTTTTGTTCAGCCTCTTTACTCAGATTTTCAATTCGTTGATTGAGACCATTTTATATAAGACCAAGTTCTTCTGCTCCAAATACTTATCCCATTCACAAATACTCCCACAGATAGGAAGTAATATTTCGCTTAGCCTTGAGATGTCCCATGACTCAATCAAATTAGCACACAAAATTAACCATCACATATAGTGTGAAACAGTCTACTCTCTTCAAAAGAATGAAAGAGACCTGCAAATTTGTAGTAGACCTCCAAGTTATATTGTTACATGAAAAAAAATCACAGAACTACCCATATGCAATTATATGTTGGTTTTGTATATTTATATTTTTATAGTTTCAAATTCAAGAAAAAGTTCTACAGTCTTATTACTTTGGATCCCAAGTTTCAACAATACATATTCATTTCTCTCTACCTCAGTGATCTTGAATTCTGGGAAGCAAGAACAAAAGATTCACCATTATCAACGGGATCCCCCACTATCTACCCTCCAGCCTTCTTTCTTGTATGTACTTAGTTCCTATAGCCAAGGAAGATGACTGGTGAAGCTGCAGCTTTACCTGGGCTCAGCTTAGCACCTGAACAGAAATGGAGACTTCTTGTTCTCAAATTTGATACATCCATCTTAGAAATGGAGTCTGAATTGCCCTGATTAGAGAGCACATCCACTCACCCAGTGTTGGTCCGTATGACTTGCAGGGGTGGCATGTGATAGCGTGACTGGATACATTATATGACGTCAGTAGTAAAGGTTCAAGACAGAATAATGGCGAGGCCTACCAAAGTGCCTATTCTGTCTGTGTCTTCCTCTTTGGAGCAGAGTGATGAGCACTGGGAATGGAGGTGATGAAGGAACTTTAGACATATTGTTCTGGTATTTTATGTTTTAATCAGAAAGCTGCATTTGTACATGATTTGTGTCTTTTTACTTAAAAAGGGAAATAATTTCTCAAACTATGTGAACAAATTCTTATTGCTCTTAGTGATGAAGAATTTTGGTGGTCATCCTAGGGCAGTAGCGAGCCATACTTTGGGGTGTGTCTGCCACAGTGTTTCCAGAGTGGATTAATTGAGGAGGGAGAACCTACCACAGTCATGGGCCACACCATCACATGGGCTGAGGTCTGGGATTGAATAAAAGTGCAAACACAAGAAAGCCATGTGAGCACCCCAACTTGTCTCTATCTGCTTCGTACTCCCCCAGATGTGAAGGGAGATTCCAGCTGTATATTCCTACTGCAGTGAAGCCCTGTGTCATCATGCACTCCCGGTCATGCTGGACTGTGCATCATGGTGAACCAAACAACCCCTTTCTTCAGTTGCTTCTTGCTGGACACTTGGTCACAACAAGAAGTAACTAAGACAGTAGTCCAATGCCATATCTCATGTCTAAGTCAGGATAAACAAATCTCCCGTAAACAACTCTCTGATAAGTTATTTTACAGGTAAGTGAACATAGAGCCAATCAGAAAAGGCTAGGCATCATTAAAGGACAACTTTGCAATGCAGAAGAGTTGGGCAACATTGCACAGAGGATAAATCCAGAGACTAGACTGAATTAATCAGCTCTACCAGGCAGCCAGCTCAGGTCTTCAACAAAGTTCACTTAATGTTGCTCATTTGTATGTTTTTAGGGCTGAACTCTTGATATTAGATAAACAATTAGGGGGCTCATCCCTGGGGAAGACTGATTGCCTTTTGGTCATGAGTCATTAACTGCCTGAAGCTCTTTGTCTAGGGGTGGAGTCTTGTGAGATGTCCACTGATGTCATTGTTCAGGTCTTGTTTAGGCTACCATATTGTTGAAACTTTATGTCCTATGTAGAAGACACAGTCTTGTAGCAGACACCTGCTGGTCCTCTGGCTTTTACAATCTTTCTGTTCCCTCCTATGCAGTGTTGCCTGGGTCTTATGGGTGGAGGGTGGGTTGTAAATCTATCCAGTGGGGCTGGGCACCCTATAGTTTATTGTTGTGTTTGACCAGTTGTAGCTTTTTGTTAATGGTCTCTGTCTGGTGCCAAACGAAGCTTCATTGATGACAAGGTGGGAACCTAGATTGAGTATTTGGAATGCAGTTAGAAATTAACCTGATTCAGGAAAAGTGGCGGTAGTAGGTTGTCCTCTAGGCTCCATGACATCACTGTCTGCAGGTAGTTGCCTAGGTTTATAGAACGGATGGGATGAAGAGGGGGTGGAGGTAAATGCAGAGGGAAGTGAGGGAGAATTAAAAAAAAAAAAAAAAAACACTAAGAATGTTTGAAAAAGCCAAAGTGAATCATATTATTTTACTTTAAATTCCACAGTGTGTGTGTGTGTGTGTGTGTGTGTGTGTGTGTGTGCGCGCGCACACGCACGCTTTAAATGTTTAATGAAGTTAGACCATTGGGGATGACAAATCTCCCCTGGAGAGTCATAGACCGCCTAGCAAAAATCTCTGGTACTGGGCATGAGAAAGCATCTTTGGATTAGTCAGTCAGCAGAGTCCAAAGAGTCCCCAGACAACATAGGCCTCATCCGTTGGCTGCTTCCCAGAATTCGGAGCTAAGTCCCCATTGCTGAAGATGCCTCCTGCTTCAGGCGCAGGACTCAGAGGAACCAAACTGCAACCGGCTTGGTTTGTGTTTATGAACAGATGGTTCTCTCCTGCTTCCCTTTATTTCTTTCTACCTCCTCTTTCCTTCTTCCTTTTGAATGGAGCAGATAGCCCCAGCAGGGGGTAAGCGAAGCATATTTTATCATCTTCTCACTGTCTGCTCAGAACAGTTCTCCAACTCATTTTATCGTGAATTTTGGAAGATGCCTCTGGCAGGTTCCGTAGCTTTTGTAAACAGTCCATCACTTGCTGTTCCAAGAACAGCTTCACGTGGCACATTACAGTAAGTTGTGCATTGTCGTATGACTCCACTGCTTTCCACTCCAAAGCTTTTAGTTCACCCTTGGTCTGAGCTCACTCTAGGTGGGCAGCTGGTATCAGAGGTGCAAGTGTGGCTAGTCTCATTCCTTGCACCGGCACATTAATCAGTTAAATAAAGGATTTTACTATACACAGGCATTTCAAAGTTCTATGAGTTAATGAAAAGTAATTCCTACCAACTCAGTTTCCTTTCAACCTAAACAAGCCAAGTCTAGCCTGGCGCTGTTTGTTTTCCGTCTTTCTGCGGATGTTGTCCAGCAAGAAGCCTGTTTGGATGCAGTCCTTTACGATATCTCACTTGCACAGCGGGCAGGAGGGATGAATTTCTCAACCAACTCCACGTCTCTTCACACAGCATGAAGTCTAGTCCTGATGCCACCGTAGACTGGGGAAGCCAGATCACCACTGCCCTCTGAGCTATTTCCTTAGGGACCTTTCTGAAGAGCTGGAAGTAAGGAGAAAGGAGAGAGGGAAGCGCGGTGTACTGAGAACTTGTTCAGGCATCTCTCTCACAGACCTAAGATGGTAATCCTCTAGCCTGGGAGGATGGATTTCACTAACACTCAGTGTGCCTGGTACGCTTTGAAGTCTGAACACCCTAGACACCTATTTTTAAAAATTGACTTAAAAGTATTAGCATAGTAGCGGGGTTCAGTGTGATGTTTCCGTATGCAATGTGCGTTGAGTCCAGCCTCCTTACCCTGCCCTCCTCCTACTCCATCCGTATTTCTCCTAGTCAGTCTTCTACTTCCCAACTGACTTATCTTCTATGCATGTAAGATAACCAGTGCTGCTTTGATGACTGGTTTGTTTTATTTTTATTTTTCCTCTTTCTATCTTAATACTGGATAGAGCCTTTTGGCCACTTTCTTTTTTCTGATTTCATACACACACACACACACACACACACACACACACACACACACATACACACATACATATATGTTTGTACATATATATGTATATATGTATATGTACACACACATGTGTGTGTGTTACTCACTTTACATCCTTATTATAGCCACCTCCGTCCTTTCCTCCAGGTCCCACCCTCCCTCCCTCTTCTCCCACCTCCTTCCTACACTCCTCAGAAAAGGGGAGCCCTCACCACCACCAACCCAATCCAGTACATCAAGTCATATCAGGACTGAGTGCAGCCCTGTCAGGGGGAGGTGATCGAAAAGTAGGCAACATGGTCCATCTCAGAGACAGCCCCTGCTCTCACTAGAGGATCCACACGAGGCCTGTGCTGCCCATTGGCTATAGATGTGGAGGGGACCTTGGTCCAGTCCCATCTTTTAAAAAACTTTAGTCTTTTTTTTTTCCCCCTGACTTCTGGAGCATCTTTGTTTTCAGAGAAGCAGTTATTCAAATGCTTCAAATAGACCATAGACTGTGATACATGTTACAAATTAGACCATAGACTGTGATACATGTTACAAATTAGATGTTTGCTAACAGGTTCATTATTTCTAATTATGGGTTTTGCACCCACAAATTGAAGGTAACTCAGTTAGATCAAGATTTTTAAAATGTAAGCTACAGATTTTTCACATTACCAAGTCAGAGTATCATGATTAATTTATTCAACACTAGAATTTCTTGTTTCACTTAAAAATGTATCTTCCTTTTCTTGATAGGTGTTACAAATATACCCAAAGTAATCTAAGTTTGATGACTTTCTTCATGGTCACCCTTAATCTCTACACAGTGTCCGTATCTGCTGCTGTAAAGGAGCCTTCTCTTCAGCCCTATGCTCAATCTGAAATATTCCCACTTCCTGTATCCTCTTTGCCTATGAGGGAATCTCTCTCTCTCTCTCTCTCTCTCTCTCTCTCTCTCTCTCTCTCTCTCTCTCTCTTCCTCTTCCTCCCTTCTTTCCTCCCTGCCCCCTCCCTCTCCCTCCCTCCAATCCACTCCCCCACCTCCTCTTTCTCTCTCTCCACAAGAAACCTTCCTGTGTGCTTATTTTCAATCAGAGAAAAAGCAATTTATCTCTATGGGACATTTATACACATGACAGAGGAACAAAAGGCACTTTATTATTCCTAATGAGGGAATGACTTTTACTTTAGCAGTGCTCCTCTTTTCAAGCTGGAAGCTCTCTCTTTAATTACTTTACTCAATATACAATAAATTCTATATCAGATATCCAGCAGTGTTTCTAAGCCCACTGCTTCTGAAAGACCTTTATGTACACAGACATTTCCTTCTTAGAATGAATTTTGAGTGAGTGGCAGCCTAGATCTCGCTATGTGGTGTTTTGATTTATAAGTTAATTATACTAAAGAGATTTTTATAATAAAAATATATGAGGATACTATATTAAAATTACCCTGTGTCTTCCCACTTGTGGAATCTACATGTGGCAACCATGGACCCTTATATCTTCATCAAGAGCTCTGCTAACTTTTGTATTTGTTCCAGAGTCTTAACAAATGCCTAACTGTATACAGAGAGGCCCGTTTATCAAAGGGCTGAAGGATTGCTTAGGTAATTGACAGTCAATTAAAACAATGGATTATAAAGGTGATGTGCACAAATGTTAAATATTATTTTTTATAATTTAAAACACATATAGTCATGTTCCCTTGCCAGGGTTTTGATGCAGGACCCACCCAAACCTTTCTCTGGGTCTCTGTCCCTGAATGGAGGTCTGATCGGTCTTCTTGGTACATGCCCGTCACTGCCATAATGCAGCAGTCACTGTTTCCAGTTTCACTTTTATTAAATGATGTCAGAACTGGAAGACTGTTAGGAAGCAATGTGAGAGCCAAATTCTTCTTGCTTGACATATGATTTCCCAGCTTCTGTCGCTCGCTCCCAATTTGATATGTTTTAAAAACTGTTTTTCAGAACAGTCCAACTTCATTGCCACAGCGCCCTCCAACTTTTCATCGGTCTTGGTTTGGCTTATAGGCTCGCTCCATTTCGTTAACCGTCACCCCTAGCACTGACATGTAGCAAGATCATTGGGATCTGGGCGAGGGGGGAGTTAGGGGAGGGGACAATTTCACCAGGACAGCATTTTCTGTTGTGTGCTGGGCCTGAAGAGACAAGCATTAGTCAGAAGTACACGATGACCCATTTGAGGTAAGAGGTCTGACCTGAGTTGATGATCGAGTGACCCAATTGGAGCCTGACTTTGGAACCTGGAGAAGGATTTCACTAGAATTCAAAGGATGTGGAAATAAGTGTCCCAGAAATTACCTTGCAGATTGCAGCTCTCCTTTAGCTGTTCTTTGGGTATTCCCAGGAGAAATGAAGAGACAGAGGCACGTGGATATAGTCTGTTGGAAGCCAGCCTTGTTTCTCTTCTTCACGGTAGCTTCGTATCCATGGTCTTGGCAACAGGAGGGGGGGCTGGTATTTAAATATTACAAGTTTCTCTTTGCTTCCTCTGCCACAAAGCTAAGTATATGTCAGGTGCTTGTTGACTGACCAGGAGCCATGGACTGACCTTTACCTAACCTTAGGCTTGTACACAGGTGGGAAGAAAAAAAGAAACATGGATATGTTATCATAGAAAGTGATGAACAGCCTAAGATAGCAAAAGATAAAGATGGATGGGGAAAAAAATTGAAACCTAGTTACTAAGAAAAAGCTCATATTTTTCCTCTCAAGGTTTGTTTATCTAGCAAAAAGCTTAGTAAATTCTGCAAGTTTTACCTAATATTTCTATAAATCTGCTCAGTGGAAGTGCTATGAAATAGTAATTAACAGTTAGGACACTGAAATCCGACAGATAGCATCCCAGGTGTAGCTATGAAAAGTCCTGATATTGTAACCTTAGTGAATAAAATCTAAGTTAGTGTTCCTCTGTTTATAAACTGGCTTTAGCAGTGTCTGCCTCACAGTTTTGTCTAAATGGGTGTTCAGTAAAACACACACACACACACACACACACACACACACACACACACACACACACACACACACACCAGATGCATTTTCATACCCTGTATAACTAGACATGCTCAGTTATGGCCAGGAAATTCCTTACGAGAAGAAATAGCCAAAAGGGTTCTAAAAGACAACACATAGACCTGAACAAATCTGGGGCTTAATTTTAAATAGTTTCTTACTCCAGCGATAACTCCCTGAAAACATCTGTTAACTGGCCTTTTCACACTCTCTAAGCAACTGACAGTTGATCTTCACAGTGACCTACCTCCCAAATTGTCAACAAGTTAATCCTGCCCAGTTAGCCTTAGTGGGAAGTGAGTGACATTGTATTCTAAGATCTCTTTTCTAAGTTGACAGCCCAAATAAAGTATTTTGGGTAATCTTCCACAAACCTCAATACCTTGATTAAATAGAACAATCCATTCCGTGACCAAATTAGCAGCCTGCTTAGAGGCCGATTGCTTGAGCTTCTTGCTGTGGCCATTAGGGAAAAGTAATAATTATTTGCAACACCGGTGACATACTTTTTATTTACTGGAAATCACTTACATTTGACTGGCTCTGAAAGACCACCCACTATGAGGCATCTCAGTTTTCAAAGACCTTACAGTGTCATGGGGAAGACAGACAGATAGACAGACAGACAGACAGACAGACAGAAAGGAACTTCCACAAAGTGTGATCAGTGCTGGGTTCAAAACAACTCAGGTGTTAAAAATGTCTTTTGCAATGAGAATCAGCCAAGCCTTCAGGCCTAAAAGTGATTCTAGACTGAATACCCATCTTGAAGTTTGAACCTGAGTCGCTTTGAGGTTGGAATTACTTTAGGGTCATTAGATTATGTAAGTGCCAGGTGTTTAGATCACAGTAGAGATAGAGCATGTGCACTTCAGACAGACTCCTGTAGAATTCCCTGGAATGACCATCAGGTGAGACACTGGGACAAAAGTGACATCTGATGTGGCCAGAGGTGTGCGGAGGAAGGGTCCCTATGGTACCACTCTAGGATGATCCCTTCATCCTAGATCATTGCCTGGCACTGGTCTGTCTTGCCTTCAGTTTGTGATGTGCCTGAGGATTGTGACCACATCCCACCTTTCTGCAGATCCCTGGTGAGTGGTGAGCAGTCAACAGGTACTTGTTGAAAGAAGGTTGAGTAAGTGTTGTAGGTGACATGCATAATCTAGGGATTATAACCAACTCCAACCTACCCAAGGCTAATGGCCATGTCAGACATTGCATTGTAATGATGTGTAATGCCAGGGTTAACACAACAACAATAACATTACGTGATAAAGTAACAAAATATTGTGGTTTCAAGTGTTAAAGTAGGAATTTAACTTTGAGTTTTCTCTCTCTAGTATTAATAGGACAAGTGGAAGTGTTTGAGGAGTCCAGTTTCATGGTATAGAATTCAGATACGTGCAAAGTTCAAGCAGCTTTATTTACCAAAGGCCTATAGTTGAGGGACAATCTCGCTTTCAATTAAACAGTTAGCTACAGTAATGCAGTCCGTGAATTTTACTCTATTTCTAATTGCTGCAGACGTTTGTTCAACATCTGCTTTTATAGCCACTTAACTAAAGAGACAATTGCTGTAATAAGATGTGTAAATCTGTGTTGAGTGGCGCCGTTAGTTTTTCTTGGAGTGTACCATGTACAATACAATTAATGTCTTCCAGAGCAACTGGTTTTCAAAATATGTGGCATGTTACAATTCACAAAGCCATTTTCTGTAGAGATACATGAACAGGTGCCTGAGTGAAGAGAACTGTTCTCTAGAGCCCCATGACATGTTTATTATGTCATGTGCAAATTGTCAAATGCTCTAACAGACAAATAGGCAAGTAAATAGTGACTCAAGGCACAGAATAACAAAGCCAGATTCTCTGTTTTCTTCACCTCGCCTCCTCTCTTATCTTATTTTTTTCTCATCCCCAACCAACCAAGGTCGGTGCAGTCACAGACATATTTGAAGATTAGTCACTATATAGATGGTAAATATTATTTTCTACTTGGGGAATGTAGGTGGAGCTGTATTAGACTTTAAAAAAAATAATTGCAGGTAGTGTATTTTTGGATTATATTTTGATAACAGAACATGTATGTGTGTGTACATGTGTGCATACATGACCGTCCACTGTCATGGGTATGTTGAAGACCCTTTCCAGAGGTCTTCCACTCCAAAGGGCTCTCAGATTCACAATCTCTTCCTGGGAGTTATTATTTCCACAGCCTCTTGTCAGCCCGCAGTAAACTCTTTTGGTCCAGTTTTGCCATGAAACTCAACTAAAGCTTGGCTAGGAAGACTCTAAACACATACATACACGCGGCTGCTGTCTCATTCATGAGAAGCTGATGAGTTAGACTAGGGAATGATGGTATTCAGGTGGGAAAGAGCCACATCTAAACAGAGGTGTTCACTAGGGTGACTGTGGCTGTCATGTCCCACCGTGTACCTGGACAAGGTGCCGGTTTTACTGGTCAGTTCCACCGCAGTAACTCTGGACGGGGAGTAAGAATGCTTTTGAGAGCCGGGTCCACTTTCTATCTGCATTGTATTGTCCTTCTGCAGGTCCCACAGACGGGGGCTTGGGGTTACTTCTAAGTTGGTTTTAAAAGTAAGCCCAGGCTTTTGATGTTTAACCCTGACTATATCCCCCTTGAACAGTGGAAAAAAAAAAAAAAAAGATTCCCAAAACAGTGATGACAATACTAACTAAGAAATAGGAAGACAGGCTTGACTGCAGTGGACTAGTTTCTTTATTTTTAAAGTGTTTTCCTAGGTCCCCTAATAATATTGTATTTGTGGCCTCTGCAGAGCCCTTCTGTTGGCTGTTCTGCCTTCATCTTTGTTCCTGATATTTGTGCTCTTGACAGAATTACCAGATTAAAAACCTAGTGCAATGACTGGTGGCTGAGTAGAGCTCTTTCTCTTCTCTAGGCGTATTTGGTGGTGTGTGTATTATGGAGATGTGTGCAAGTGACACACATGCACACATACAATGTACACATGTGGCAAGAAGGGACTCGGCATTAGCTCCTCTATTAGGATTATCAGAGCACTGGAATTGTGGGTAAAAGAAGGTCTATTTCTTTTGCAAAAGTGAGAAAAATGGGAGTGTGTCAGGGAGAGGGAAAAGAGAAAAATAAAGTGTGTGTGTGTGTGTGTGTGTGTGTTGGACAGAAGGAGGGGGAAGAAAAGAGAGGGGGACTATGAGTGAGTGTGGAGGGGGGCGGGGAAATGAAAGGATATTATATATTTTTTTGTATCTGTCATTTCCCTGCTATCTCCCATATGACTTCTTAATCCATCAGAATGCTGGGAAGATAATGTTTTGGGCGAAATAACATGAGAGAGAGGATAGACTCCCAAGGACCAATATCTTTATTGCTCGGAGGATAAACGGATTATGTCAGCCATTTTCTGTTGCTGACAGCTTTTCTTATTAACCGATTTTATTTTTTAATCTTCCAGGGAAGAAATATGGTTTTATGTCACAATAAAACGCCGGTCACATCTAATTCTGCCCTCAAACAAACAGATTTCTGAAAGCCTTGCAGAGAAATTTGAAATAACTTTAAAGAGGGGGTTTTTGGATAAAGTCTTTATCCAGGGGCTTGTTCAACTGCAGTGTAAAAGGTTTACAGAGAGAGGAGAGGAGAGAAGAGGTGGGAGGGAGGGAGGGAGAGAGAGAGAAAGAGAGAGAGAGAGAGATAAGGGCAGAGGGAGAGAAGGAGAAAGGAAGACACACACAGCTGCTTTACTTGCTGATCCCTCTTCCAACACAGGCATGTTGGGAAAATGCACGTTGCACGGAAGAGGCCTGGAGAGGTGAGCAGAGACACCTGACTTCCTCCGGGGGTTCTGTACGTGGGAGCTGCCTGCTCATGCTTCTAAAGCCTACACTTTCCCCCTAGGTTTTCTGTAGGCATTAATGGCATTAATACCAGTTAATGGCATTTCTTTCAAGAATCATAAACAAACGTGAGAGGCATTTGGAGCTCAGAGGCACTGTTAGTCCTTGTCCCCCACCCCTCACCCCATCCCAGTGTTCTGCTGCCCCCCCCCCATCTCCCCTCACCCACCTCCAGCTGCCACCATGATGCCTTCCCTGGGAAATTTCAACCTGCTTGAGGATTTAGGTCTTCAATTACCCACCCCCCCCCCCACCTCCCAATCTTCTGTCAAACTCCCTACAGGGCTTTGGTCCTTGCTCAAAGCTACAGGCCTGCAGCAAATGCGGACCATCACTAACATTAAAAAACAAAAACCAAAAGCCCCCCAAAACAAAAACAACAGCAACAACAACAACAACAACAACAACAACAGCACCTTCTTTCTGTCTTTTCTGTGTGGCACAAAGCAATTTAGCTAGACAGGGCCTCTGTCCACTAGGGCCTTAGCCCAGAAAAATGTCCTTAATTTGTGCTTCTAGTTTTGTGTATGCCCTGCTCACTGCACATCCAGTGCTTTGATTGATAATGGTGGCCAAGTCTTACTTCCGTGCCCTGTTGGGGGATTATTGGTGATGTACAGCACTTTAAAAAAATCTGTTAAAAAATAAATCGCTTGGATTTTCTCTCTCTCTCTTTTTTTTTTTTTTAAGTAAAAGAAATGGTCTTTAAAAACCTTAAATCTGGGACAGTTTGCTCTTTTTCCAAGCAAGTTTGAAAAGCCAAAAGGGAAGATAAAATAGACTGAGCCAAACCATGTCTTACACAGAAACAAGGAGATGGGCTTCTCTGGAGACACAGAGAACTCGAGGTGGAGATGGTCGGTGAGAAGTTAGTGGAGATCCTTCCTAGCTAAGGAAAATTGGCATGGTTCCAATACTAAATCAGAGGGTCACTCAGACCCTCAGCCCGAAGCGAGCAGCCCCTGAGCCAAGGCTTAGCTTCCATGCTTTTGACTGAAGCTGTTGTGTAGAAAAAAAGTGGGTGCCAAGTGAATCATTTTACTAGTTTCCCCACATGTATGGACATGTGCCTTACATCACGGTAGCTGACACTGAGACTGACTGTTCCCTGCAGATGGAGGTGCAGACTTCATGCTGCGCTGTCTGTGCTGACATTTGTGATGGCCCCACAGACAGGCCTGGTGAGGAACCACTTGGGGACAAGACAGTGAATTCAACGTGAATAGGATCGTGATGATGATAACAATGGTTACACTTTGACCTTTGGCTCACCAAGCACCTTCTCTACACCATCTTACCTCTGTCCCTCATCCTATATCTTACCAGCTTTGAGAGGATGTGCATAATCGTGATGAAGACATCACCATCAGCAATAATGTAAAATATTCCCATCTGCGTTAGATGTTTTAATTCAGGGTCTTGCTATGTAGCTAGCCTGGCCTAGCACTCACTATGCAGCCTTGACCTCCCAGCAATCCTCCTGCCTCAGCCTCACCAGTGCTGAGATTATAAGTATGCATTACCATGTGCAGCTCAGCTTATTTCACGTCAAGTGCATATATTGCATTTCATCTTTTTAGTTCACCTCTGATCTGCTGTATAGATGGAGAAGCTGAAGCAAAGACACGATTAATGACCTCCTAAGGTATCTCAGCAAGTACCGGTCAAGCCCAAGACTGCTCCAGAAAGTTGGCTTTTAATACAATGCAGGAGGCCCAGAAAGGGGAGAGCAGGATGCTTCGGAATCAGTCACTCAACTGTATCAATCATTGATGGCTCTGAGTCCTGTGCTAGTGTTTGAAAACCTGCCTTGACCTGTCTTCTTCCTCCTTCCTGTCAGCCGCCCCAAGCTTTGATGCCGACTTCTCCATTTCTCAGCTCCACAGACCTAAGTATGTCACCCGGTAGACCTCTGTACCTTTGGGGGTGTTCTTTGCTCAACTTTTGAAAGCATCTCACTCATCCCTCAAGACTCGGGTTCTTACCTCTTTGGTGAATGAGCTCCTCTTGTGCCTTCGCCCGACTCTGTCTCCATCTCCTTACCTGCTGCTTCTATGAGTCATGTCTTTGTCTTCCCTCTGGACTAGGAGCCTGCCATTGGGGGCGATGATTTTGTTTTCTTTTATTTCTGGTGCTGAGCACTGTGATCGACAAAGAGTGTGGGTGAGCATTTTCACTAATGTATATGCTTACTATTAAAGGGTAGAAGAAGTGCCTGTGCCTGTGCCCAGCGTGTCTTACCACTCACGGAAACTTGGCGGTGAAACACCTGCACCCCGGGCGGGTTCCTAGTCAAGGTGTTCCTTTTCTGAGAATGTATTTTCAAAAATGGTTGCCGTTCAGGAACACAAACCCAAACTAATCCATCATGATGCAGGATTTTTTTTCTTTTCTTTTTATTTATTTATTTATTTTTCATTATTTATTTTTATTAATTTATTCTTGTTACATCTCAATGTTTATCCCATCCCTTGTATCCTCCCATTCTTCCTTCCCCCCATTTTCCCATTATTCCCCTCCTCTATGACTGTTCCTGAGGGGGACCTCCTCCCCCTGTATATGCTCATAGGGTATCAAGTCTCTTCTTGGCAACCTGCTGTCCTTCTTCTGAGTGCCACTAGGTCTCCCCCTCCAGGGGACATGGTCAAATGTGAGGCACCAGAGTACGTGAGAAAGTCATATCCCACTCTCCACTCAACTGTGGAGAATGTTCTGACTGTTGGCTAGATCTGGGTAGGGGTTTAAAGTTTACCGCCTGTATTGTCCTTGGCTGGTGCCTTAGTTTGAGCGGGACCCCTGGGCCCAAATCTGCCTATCATAATGTTCTACTTGTAGGTTTCTAGGACCCTCTGGATCCTTTTATTTTGCTATTCTCCTATGCTTCTCTCATTTAGAGTCCCAATAGGATGTCCTCCCCTCTGTCCCAGTTTCCTGGTAAGTGAAGACTTTTGTGAGACATGCCCCTTGGGCTAGTATGCAGATATAAGTGAGTACATACCATTTGATTCTTTCTGCTTCTGGGTTAACTCACTCATTATGATCATTTCTAGCCCAATCCATTTATCCACAAATTTCGGGAATTCCTTGTTTTTAATAGCTGAGTAGTATTCCATAGTGTATATGTACCACAGTTTCTTTATCCATTCTTCTACTGAGGGACACTTAGGCTGTTTCCATGATCTGGCTATTATGAATAAGGCTGCTATGAACGTGGTTGAGCAAATTTTCTTGTTGTGTGCTGGAGCATCTTCTGGGTATATTCCAAGGAGTGGAATAGCTGGGTCTTGAGGAAGCCCTATTCCCAGTTTTCTGAGACAGCACCAGATAGATTTCCAAAGTGGCTGTACTAGTTTACAATGCAGGAATTTTTAAGAGCAGAATCCTGTAACAAAATTCTGTAATCACACATACATGCCACCATTAAGGATGCAGCCTCATGCCGTAGACTTCAGCACATGGGCTCAGAACCTCCCTGCAATGCGCCACACTTATCCACTCTTAGTTTGCACAGGAGCATCTCTGGGGTACTTTCATAACACAGTGTAACTGAGGATCTCATAACTGTTGTCTGACAGACACAGCCTTAAAGGGCATTAATAGATAATTGAGAGGAGGCAAGGAAGGAAGGAGGAAGAGAGGACCAAGGGAAGGGTGCGTGAGGGGAGCCAGAGAGGTGCATCCATAGGCAAGGAAGCAAGGAGAAGGCAGCGTTAAGCTATGTTAAATTCGTTTCCTGAGAGTAGCAGTTTGTATCAATGCAGCAGCATTTCTCAAGTTTACTAAACCTGAGTTTACTAAAACAGGGATTCTGTTTGGGGGTTTTCTTATACAGCTGTGTCTGTAACACTGTGGTGAGCATTCTTTAACTCTTATATGTATAAGTATCCTTGGCATGTGTGTGTGTGTGTGTGTGTGTGTGTGTGTGTGTGTGTGTGTGTGTGTACAGAGTACTACTGGACTATATATAGTTACCAAGGGCTATGTACTAAAACTACTATAAATGTAAATGAAAACTCTGGACCCTCATAAATACCATTTGATATGCAAGTTGTAGAGACCAGGACCTCAAGCTGTTACAAAAGGAATGTTCTGTGGAGTTGGTGGCCATCAGCGTGACTACCAGCAAAGACTGTGATCTCATCATGTGAGTCATGAAGAAACCAAAGGAAAGTCCTAGGCCGCGCCCATGACAGTTTGGTGTTGTGTTTTGATGCATTTACAAGGATCAGATGGGTCAGTTACATGAACCAGGATGCGTGAAGACCAAAACAGATGGATGTCATGAGATGTGCCATTCTAACTAAAGTCATAGATAGAATGGATCAGCTGAAAGCATTGGTTTCTACCTTGTTAGAAATGTGAAATGTAGCACCAACCAAAGCGCATGCATGGACTAGGCCCAGGACTCTGCACATATGTAACCAATGGGCAGTTTGATCTTCATGTGGGGCCCCTTGTAAACTGAATGGGAGCTGTCTCTGACATGGACTCTGCTACCGGCTTTTTGATCACTTTCCCATAATTGGGCTGCCTGGCCTGGCCTCAGTGGACGAGGATGAGCTCATTCCTCATGTGATATGCTGTACTGTGGTGGCTTGGTGGGGGCTCCCCCTTTTCTTAGGAGAAGGGGAAGGGGTGAGGGTTGGGAGGGTGGGACCAAGAAGAGAGAAAGGAGGGGGCTAATATTGAGATACAAAGTGAGTATATAAATTTTTAAAAAATAAATAAAAGAAATGTGAAATGTCAGTATTTCTTTCAGAGTTGTTGAATAACTAGATGAAATAATATATTGAAAGCAGCAAGCAGAGGGCTGGACATATCATAAGCATTTCCTCAATGGTGGATTGTATTAAATATTAACAGTGACAGTGATGGTCGCAGCAGTTTTTGCGTATTTTGTTGTTTGACCCATGTTTGTGTTTCTGGATTTGTAGTTAGTGGGGTATGATAAACATGTAAAAATATTGTTAATGAGCTAGTACCAGATTATATGTGCTATGACTTCATTATCCAGTCTGTTTGCATGTATTCACAAGAACAGGTTTTCTTTCCTGATTCATGTTGACTTCGTGGGATTTAATACCTTCTATTACTTTGCTGTAACAAGACACCACAAAATGTGAAGACTGAAATAAAAAAAAGACATTTATTCCAGTTGTGTTTCTGGAAGGCAGAAGTCTAATATCAGAGGGTCAATAGGACCATGTCCCCTGTGAAAGGGAGAATCTGTGGAAGAGGATGCTTCCTGGCTTCTTCCAAGCTTCAGGCAGCTTTATATGTGTCCCTTACCTTGTAGTTGCAGCCACTACACTCTCTGCCTCTGTCACCTGGCTTTCTTCTTGTCTCTGTCATCACGTGATATTTTCCTTTCCTTATTAGGACAATTATAGCTGTTCAGAATCTATTGTAATAGTCTCATCATAACTTATTATATCTATAAAGATAATATTTCCAAATAAGGTCACATTCACAGGTGCTGGGGCCTAAGGCCTAAGCATATGTTTTTGTTTTATTTGAGATAGAGTCTCACAAGGTAGCTTTGGATGGTCTGGAACTTACCTGATATGTATACCTGGCTGGCCTCAGACTCACAGAGACCAGCCTTCCCTTGGTTCTTTAGTGCTGGGATTAAAGGTGTGTGTCATCACGCCCAGATTAATTATATCCTTTTGAAGGACACAACATGTGACAATATCGTCATCTATTCTAGTCTTATTGGCCAAATAAACGGGAAATGCCTGAAATATAAAGCCGTTGTTAGTGAGGTTTTCTGTTACTAAGAGCAAATTCATCCCAAGTGCTGTAAGGAGAGGAGAACCGGAGTCACAGAGCGAGCACTCTCAGAAGTCAGTCCCGATCACCACTCGAGGGATCTCAGGCCCGAGACACATGCCTACCCACCTCTAGGCGGGGAGATTGGGTGCCAGGATTGGTGCCACAAGAGCGCTGTGTCATAGAAAAAAAAAACAGTTTTGAGGAGGGAGGAGGGATAACAGGGCGATTACCTGGGGAGGAGGAGGAGGAGGAGGAGGAGGAGGAGGAGGAACAGAGTCACCAACATCATCTTTACACACTAAATGTTGAATAGTGTAGCAAGTGTGCTCCTTCTCTGAGGAATAGCACCCCCAACCAAAAACTGTGCTTGTGAACATCTCTGCCACACACTTGTATACACACACACACACACACACACACAAACAAACAAACAAACAAACAAACAAACATATAATGCCAACAAAAAAGCATACACAAAATTGTTTCCTCAGGCTTTGATTAACAAGGGCAATACTTTGTAAAAGTTCTAAAACATTAGATTCATATAAATGAGATGACCTTGTAGAAGTTCTTATAAGAAGCAATGCACTTGTATTGTACAATATCGAATGGTATATTTAGAACAAAGAAGTCACATAAACATTTCTGCACAGCTGAGCTTGAGAGTGAGACATTTGGCATGTGAGGACTTCAGGAGGCAGAAAGATGTTAAGAACAAGAGTTTTGACTGGTATAAGAGGTTCAAAGGCAATAGGACTTCTTAAAAGATGTTGGGTTGAAAAGAGGCCAAATTCTTCCTCCTGGCTAATGTAATAGATAAACAATAGTATTGTCTGGTGGAAAAAAGAGATAAATATTTCCCATTATATGCATGAGAAACAATAAAAACAGTTCTAGGTAAAGGCAGTGACCCCCATTTAACCAGGCTGTTCTGTAACACCAGTGGAGAGAACTTCACAGAGAGGCAGGGCAGCTCCCGGGTGAGGCTTGACTAAGTTACAAGCAGCAAAGAAATACACAATGATTGCTAAGAACAAAGGCTTCCCAGAACTGGAAGCCTGAAAATCCACGGACATTGTGTAGAAAGAGAAACAGGGTCGGGGGAGGCTGTTAAAGACAAATCCAAGAACAGAAATGGTGAAGTGTAAAGTTGTCTAAATGTCTGATTTAAATCGCGGTAACAGACACACCTTATGCCTAGAAGGAAATCCAGTCCTATGGTTGTCAGAACCAGGGAGGTGAGGGAACAAAATCTTAATTGTGTGAAATAAACTTCATTTTATAAGTGACTGGGTCCCAGAAAGTCCCATTTTAGACTGGTCATAAGGCAGGATCCTCTTTTTGTCCCAGTGGGTAACTCCACATCTGTTTATGGGCAATGGGCACTACACTGAATGGACTCACTGTAATTGAGTAAATAAATAACTTATGAAGGAAGGACAAGACGTTCAGGGGAGAGGAGAGGGGGTGTGAGGTTGGGGTGAGGCTTCCGGCTGGAAATGAGCAAGGCAGGGAACAGTGGTTACGATCCATATACGTTATATACACACAACATTTTTTTTAAAGGTCTCTGTTTTTCAGAGAGTGCCATTTAAGAATTATCTTCAAGGAGAACTGTCTAAACAAACTGTATTTGTTGTAACCCTTAAAAATGTTAGATCCAGAAAAAGTTGCCAGACAGAAACAGCAAGGTAACTCGTATGTTGAACCTGGGTCTTGTGCCTTCGGTTCTCGAGTCTTGAAAAAGTCTTCAGAATGCTCCATATATGTGCTTGTCGTGCCATGCTCCTAGTCCGAGAAATCAATACAAAGCCAAATGTAGAGTTATTAAAATTTAATCATTGTTTTGCCTGCCCACTCAATAAGAATAGCACTTCATTCCGTTCATGTAAAAGCCAATAAAAAATACTTGTATCGCATTTGTAAGAGAAAGCTATTCATATAGGCATGTTAGAGCTCATGAGAAATATTTTTTAAATAATGTGGCAGTTCTGTCTCCTGTGGTAGATGGTGAGAGTAGACACCATTCCCCGTGCCCACTAGCCCACCCCCCCCCCAGCCACGAGGCACAAGTAGACGCCACACAATACCTGTGAGAGAACACACATGCCCTTGGTAAACTTGGATCAAGAAAGGAAAATGTTCAGTGGGCAGAGTGTCTGATCAGCTAGGCATACCCTCCTCCCGAGGGGAAGCATTAGCTATGAGAGCACGGGAGACCTAAGGAGTCATGATGAAGGAAATACAATTGGTAAAACTAAAAAAGCAAAATAAAAAAATTACAAATGGCAAGATTGGGGCGTATTATTATAAGCTACACACATCTGTGCATACACACACACACACACACACACACACACACACACACACAACATGTAGAACAAGAAATTACAAATGGCAAAATAAAGCATGAAGAAGCAATTAAATGTTGAAATCATACACATTTTTAGAACGACAACCTAATGGCACTTGCTACCCAGAGGCTACTGTCTCTGCTCAGGGGTCACATGACCAACTCCTAACTTCTCACCCAGCCCAGGCTTCTCTGACTGGTCAGTCAGTTCTACCAAGTCATCTTTGGCTGGGTTTTCTCCATTAGTTGCCTTAGTCCCTATGTTTTATGAAGGAAAGGGCATTGCCTGTCTGCCACTCTTCTGTACCTAAAACTTTCTCTCGCACAAAAAAAATCTTTTCAGAGGTGGTAAAATTACTCTTTCGGGAGTCTGAAAGCTCACAGAATTGTAAACAGCAGGCTTGCACTATGGGAATCATTGAAGCTTTCGAGTGAGGAGCAAGTTACATCACATAAAAGCCTGCTTCTACACAAGGGAATTAAGGAAGAGCGACCTTGTGCAATGGCGGGACATCTTTGCTGTCACTCAGTACTTTTAGAAAGACAATCAAAGCCAGGCATAGTGGCACACACCTGTAATCCCAGCACTCAGGGAGGCAGAGGCAGAGGCAGGGGGATCTCTGTGAGTTTGAGGTCAGCCTGGTCTACAATGAGAATGCAGGACAGCTAAGGCTAAAGAGAGAAACCCTGTCTCAAAACAAACAAACAAAACAAACAAACAAACAAAAAACCAAAACAAACCAAAAATCCAAAACCAAAACAAAGCCACTACCCCAAAAGACAATCAACTCTTTAAAATATAAACTTTGTGGTATGTAACACACATAAAAGTAAAATGTGTAGAAGCAACGGGACAGAATTTGAAGAGAAAACATTTCTCATACCGAATGGGTATGATAACACTGTGTAAAAACAGACTATTTCAACCCAAGGATGCATGTTCAAATCCCAGTAACTCTAAACTAGGGTGACTTTTTAAACTTCTTCTCCAGAGAATCTTTGGCAATGTCTGGCAACAACTTGACTGTGATGGATAATAGGATGACACTGTAATATAGTTGGTGAGGCCAGGGATACTGTAAACCTGTAACACTTGGGAACATCTGCACAACCAGGGATTGTGTAGTCAAACTGTGTAGGTCAACAGTGCTAAGATGAGTCCATAAAAATGTTATCTGGGTGTTTTTAAAAAATGGGACCACAAGAAAATTTAATTGATAAAAAGAAAGGAAAGTCAGAGACAGAAGATGATAGATGACAGGAAAAATAGATAACAATATCAAGATTACACTATTGATAATCACATGAAAGCAATAAATCAAATGGCATGTTTAAGAAGTGCTTTAAATATAGACAGAAATAAGGTAGGCTTAAAAGGACACTGACATTTGTTGAATGGAAGTTAAGTGGCTATGTTAATGTCAGACAGAGTAGTTACCACTAGGAGTAAAGAAATTCCATTGAGTAAAGTGGTCAATTCACCAAGAAGTCTTAAATACTTACATGCCTGATGACAGAGGTTCCAAACCCATAAACTAAAATCTGATAGAACTGCAAGAGAAACAAGCAATCAATGACTGTAGCTGAAAAATTTTAATAAAAATGATATTAACATTATCAGACAACTAGAACTAATTGAAATTTATAGAATATTCCACCCATTAGCTGTAAAATTCTTGTTTCCAAAGTACATACTTCTATGTGGTCCATAGGCCAAAGGTTAGATTAAAAAGGAAATCACATAGTGTTTTGAAGTAAGTTAAAGTAATAATATATCATAATTTTTGAAAGGCTGCTAAAGCTCTCCTTGGGGAAATATTAATAGCACCAACTGCCTTTAGTAAAAAGGGTTCAAACCAATAACTTTTAAAAATAAGTTAGTAAATTGAATTAAGGGTAAATAGAAGTAATAAAATTATGAAGATCAGGAGAGGACACACATGAAATAGAAAAGAAAATTCAGAGAAGAATCAGTGAAATTAAAGGCTTCTTTGAGAGCGTCACTGAAGTTGGTGAGTATGTGCCCAGATTCATCAGAGAGAAAAAACAAAAGAAATAAAACTAGCGATGGGGTGGTTTTATAATTACAGACTCTCCAGGTGTTTAAATAGTAAGGATAGTAAGGAAATACTGTGAATTACTTCATTAATTCAAATTGTCTAAAGGCAATAATTTAGGTGAGTTGGATATATCTCTTGATAGATACAGACTAAGTGTAAAACTACCTAGCTAATGTAAGAAATAATTCCGATGTTGCGGTCCACAGTGACTAACTGGTGTGTGAAATGCTTTGGTGATGCTTCAAGAGAGGATTTTGAATGTTTCAACACAAAGAAGTAAGAAATTCTCAGAGAGCTAGAAGTGCTTGCTCTCATTTGATCATTACACAATGTAACAGCACACTGTACTCCCACACATGTATATAGTTTTGTATATATCATTAACATAATAAGTAACAGAACACATAAATTCCACTCTATATATGTTAATTAAATTTTATTTAACTTAAAAATTTTAGTACACATATAAGCAGCTTGAAACTTTTCTAAAATATTCCATATATAATACCAATTCTATATAAAATATTCTAAAAAAATGAAAAGGAGAAAATAGTGTAAAATTCAACCTCTCAAACCAGAATTCTTCTACCCTCTCAATATGAAAAGGATAAGAAATTTAGAGCTGTCATAGATAAGACAGATGAATTTTATTGAGAGAAAATCAAGGTCTAAGCATGATAACTGGATATATCCTGATCACAAGTTGGGACAGCAAGGATAAAGATTCTGAAGGTAAATAAAATTACCTTGTCATTGGAAGCCTTTGTTTCCACCAATAGTGCTGCTCTCGCAAAGCGGTGGAGCAATCTTCACATTCAGAAAGAAAATAGTATTGAGTTAGAATTTTATACCCAGAAAAACAGTCATCCCTTGTAAGTTAAATATAAATGCCAAGAAACTGTAGAGCAAGCTCAAGATAAATATCCAGAATGATGGTCACAGGAAGGCAAAAATTGGTTGATCTAAATCAGAACAGGAAGTGACAATGCCCTAAAAAAGGCTGTCCATTTAGGCACATTTAAAGCACTAGAATCATTCAGAATGGCAGCCACTCTGACTAGGATGAGATTGAGTCTCCATGTAATTTTAACTTGAATTTTTTTTTCTGCTGGCTAATATTTATTGACCTTTGTTTTTTTGTTTTGTTATTTTTGTTTTGTTTGTTTCGTTTTGGAGCTCCTTGTAAATTACAGATAGCAGTCCCCAACTGGATGAATATGGCAGGCTGTGGCCTCTCTTTACTCTGGTAACTTTATTCATTGTGCAGAAGTTTCTTAATTTCACTTAGTCACTCCTGGTTTCCAAATTGGGATTACTTCCTGTGTTGTTAGAGTCCTCTGCAAATAGTCCTTGGCTGCTCCTACATCTTGAAGTATTTTCTCTAGAAGGTTCACAGTCTCAGGGCCTATATTAAGGCCCATTTTGAATTGAGTTTTGTATGAGTGAGATATGGATCTAGTTTCATTCTTTACATGTAGATTGGTTGGCTGTTCCCCACAAGCTTTGTGACTCCATTGCATATTTTGCAGAACAGGACAGATTGTAGATCAAAGGTTTTTGTGGCTGGGTTGGTGTTTATGTTTCTCTTTTGGTACCCTGCAGAGTACCTTCTTTTTAAATTATTATTATTTATTATACCTTCTTATGCTAAAGGCACTAGCATGCAGAGGTGAAGGCTTTATGTAGGCACCAGGTTGACCTCTCCATGTTCACTCAGTTCTGTGGGTGTTGTCATCAGCAGTAAGGCTTCACTGTCTGTTTGTGGAGAGCAGCCTATTTCATCTTGGCAACAGCCTGGGTTGTTCAGGGGGTCTCCATAGGACCTCTTTGGCCAACACCTCAATTGGATGTAACTCGGTCCTGGAATTTGGAGCTTTGTTTGGTAACAGGAGATGGCCAGATGGAGCTCCCATCTGTCTCATTATTTGGAGATTTCATTAGGATCGCCTTCATATAGTTTAGGGAGTTTCCACTGCACTGGGATTCCATACAACCACTCAAATGGCCCTCAATTCCTGACCCTCCTGTTCTCATACCTTTACTTCAGTCTACCCATAAAATCTACTCTTCCAAGAAGACCCATGTGCTTTCCCACAAGTTCCCTCCCCTCCACCTCACCTCTCTGGGTCTACAGATTATATCTTACTTTTTATTTCCTTAACTGCAAATATCCACTTATAAACAAGTACATGCCATATTTATCTTTCTGGGTCTGGGTTACCTACTTGGAGTGATTTTTTTTTCTAGTTCCATCCATTTGCCTGCAAATTTTATGATGTCATTTTTTTTTTTTAACAGCCAAGCAATACTCCATGGCATAAGTGTTCCACATTTTCTTTATTCATTCTTTTTTTTTTCTTTATCCATTCTTTTGTTGCTAGACATCTAGGTTGTTTCCTATTTCTGGCTATTGTGAATAAAGAAGAAATGAATATTGTTGAGCAAATGTCCTTGTGGAAAAATGAAACATCCTTGGGTATGTGCCCAAGAGTAATATAGCTGTGTCTGAGGAAGATCAATTCTCATCCTCCTGAGGAACCATCACACTTATTTCCATAGTGACTATACAAGTTTGCACTCCTGCCAGCAATGGGTGAATATTTCTCTTATTCCATATTCTCGCCAACATGAGCTGTCACTTGTATTATTGATCATAGCTACTTTGATAGGCATAAGAAGGAATATCGAAGTAGTTTTGATTTGCATTTTTCGGATCCTTAAGGATGTTGAACATTTATTTAAGTGTTCCTCGGCCATTTGAGTTTCCTCTACTGAGAATTCTGTTTAGATCTGTACTCCATTTAAAAATTGGTTTATTTGGATTTTTAAAAATCTCTTTATATAGTTTTCTGAACTCTTTATATGTTTTGTCTTCTATTGAATGTGGAGTTGGTAAAAAAAAAAAATAGTTTCCCATTCTGTAGGTTGCAACTTTGTCTGAATGACAGTCTCCTTTGCCTTACAGAAGCTTTTCAATTTTATGAGGTCTAGTTTATTAATTGTCTATCTTAGTGCCTGCATTATTTGTATTCTGTTCAAGAAGTTGACTTCTGTGTCAATGTGTTCATGACTATTTCCCATTTTCTCTTCCATTAGGTTCAGTGTATCTGTTTTATGTTGAGGTCTTTGATCCATTTGGAGTTGAATTTTGTGCAAGGTGATAAGTATGAATCTATTTGCATCCCTCTCCATGCAGACATCCAGGAAGACCAGCACCATTTGTTGAAGATGATGTCTTTATCCAGTGTGTGTTTCTGGCTTCTTTATCAAAAATCAAGTGTCCATAGGTGTGTACTTTTATGTCTGGGTCTCAATTTGATCCTATTGATCAACAAACATGTCTGTTTTTATGCTAGTAGCATGCTGTTTTTATTACTGTAGCTTTATAGTATAACTTGAAATTGGGAATGGTGAGATCTGCGTCAGTTTTTTTATTGTTCAGGATTACTTAGTTATCGTGTGTGTGTGTGTGTGTGTGTGTGTGTGTGTGTGTGTGTGTGTGTGTGTGTGTTTCCATATGAACCTGAGAATCGACCTTTCTAGATCTCGGAAGAATTGTGTTAGAATTTTGATGAAGTTTGCACTGAATCTGTAGATGACATTTGGTAGAATAGCCATTTTTACTCTGTTAATCCTACCAATCCATGAGCATGGGAGATCTTTCCATCTTCCGATATCTTCTTCAATGACTTGAAGTTTTTTTTTTTTTTAATCATACAAGTCTTTTACTTGCTTGGCTAGAGTTTCTCCAAGATATTGATAAGTCATAAGTGCCTAAGAATTTATCTACTTCTTTTAGAATTACAGTTTTTTAAAATATAACTTTTCAATATATTCCCTAATGATATTCTGATTTCAATGGATTCTGCTGTAACTTTCCCCTTATTCATCTCTAAGATTTAAAAATTAATTTATGTATTTTCTTTTAGTTAGTTAATTTCATTAGAAATATGTTGATGTTAGTCATTTAATTTTTCAAAAACCAACTCTAACTTGTTCTATATATTGATATTTTAATCTCCACCTTGCTGATTTCTGCACTCATCTTTTTATTTCTTGTCATTGGGTTATTGGGTTTGTATTGCTCTTGTTTAATTTAAGATTTTGATTTTCATCATTAGATTATTTATGTTAAATCTTCTGGATTTTAAAATATATTCATTCATAACCATAAACATTTAGGAGATTTTAAATCTCCTCCATGATTTTTTTAGATGACTCATTGGTCATTCAAGAGTTTATTGTCCAGTTTCCATGTTCTTGTTTAGTTTTTGTAGATTGTCTTGCTATTGAGTTCTAATTTTGTTTCACTATCATCTGATAAGATATAAAAATATCTTTGGCTCTCTTGCCATATTTGGATTTTTTTTTTTTTTGAGACAGAGTTTCTCTGTGTATCCCTGGCTGTCCTGGACTCACTTTGTAGACCAGACTGGCCTTGAACACACAGAGATCTGCCTGCCTTTGCCTCCCTGAGTACTGGGATTACATGTATGTGCCACTATGCCCAGATCTATGGAATGGTTTTGTGTTTTACAATGTCATCTATTTTATAGAAATTTCTATGGTCAGCTGAGGGGAATATGTATTTTATGTCATCTAGACGTAATATTCTGTTGATATCTATTAAGTACATTTGATAAGTACATGTGATCTTAGGTATAATTGACATTTTTTGATAATTTAGTTTTGATGAGATATCTAAAGATGGGAATACAACACAGAAATAACCTACTATTATTGTATTAGGACTTATATGATGTGTCTATTATTATTCATCTTATGAAACCGAAAGCTCCAAATTTTGGTGTACATATATTTATATTAGTTATATCTTGACTCATTGTTCCCTTCATTAGTATGTAGTAGGCATTTTCATCTCTTCTAATTAATTTTGGTTTGAGTATATTTATATGACATTAAAAACAGCTATGACAACTTGTTTTCAGCTTCCATCTGTTTGATATCTCTTCTTTGAATTTCTGTGCATATTTTGCCATGGGATGTGTCTCTTGAAGACAACAGAAACTTGTGTCTTGCTACTTAATATAGACAGTTAGTCTGCAAGTATCTGAAGTGCTGTTTTAGGACTATTTGCATTTAAAATTATCACTAAAAGATATCTACTGTTTCTGCTACTTTCACTTCCTGTTTCTCTCTCTGTCTCTCCCTGTCTCTCTCTGTCTCTCTCTGCTCTCTCTGTTGTTCTCTGTCGCTCTCTGTCTCTCTCTCTGTTTTGTCTATTCTTTACCATGAGCCATTTGCTACTTTGTGCTGTAATTCCTTGTTAGTTCCGCTTTGCTCTGCTGTGTGTCTCACGACACTTATTCTTTCCTGTGTTCTTGGGGTTTAGATGATCGTCTTCTGGGTATAGTATTCCTTTACGCCCCTGGTGCCGGCCTGCTGGTTGTGAACTGACTTATCTTTTGTTGTCCTGATTTCTCCATTGATTTTCAGAAGATAGCACTCTTGACATATGGTTACTTACTTTCATGGCTTGAAGTATATCACTCCATGCTCTTCCGGCCTTTGGGGCTGCAGACGAGAGATGGAATGTTGTTGTTATGTGTATGCCTTTGCAGATGAACCAGTGATTTTCCTTTACAGCTTTGCTTTCGTGTCTTTGACATGTTGACTCTAATCAATGGAGGACAGGTTCTTCACTGCTCATATCGTTTTGGGGTTGTAAATGCCCCTTGTGTTGGAATGTTCATTTATTTTTCTAGATTTGATTAATTTTTTTCTCGATGTTCAGTGAATTAATTCTCTCTGTCTTTAATTTTCATCTCAGTTCTTTTGTGTGTGTGTGTGTGTGTGTGTGTGTGTGTTTGTGTATGTGTGTGTGTGTGTGTGTTTGTGTATGTGTGTGTGTGTGTGTGTTATGTAGTCTTCAGGTTGGTTCCTTGGTCACCTCAGAGGTTTTGAGTGTTGTGGTCACACTCCTTTATTATACTTTTCCTTTATTTGTGCTTAAGTGTACTATTTCCTTGACTCTGTCCTCTATCTGTCATTCTTTCTCCTGATTGCTTAAAACTATTGCTGATGGCTTCCACCGTGCTGTTATTTGGTTCGTTGAATTAAAAAAATATGTGTATTTATTTATAATTAAAATATAATATATTATTTCTCTTCTCTACCTTCTTCCCTTTCTACTCCTTCCATGTACCTCCTTTCCTGGTCCCTCTAAAATTCATGACTTTTTTCTTTAATTGTCATTATTACATATAAATGCATACACACACACACACACACACACACACACACACACACACCAAAACCAAAAAACCTGATGAGCCTGTTTATATTGTTTGTACATACATGATTTTCAAGGATGACCACCTGGAATTGGATAACCAATTTGGGGGGTCTCTCTGGGCCTGACCAACTCTCCCTCTCTCAGTAGTTCTTAGTTGCCTACCATGTTTTGTTGTTTAAGGGTGGGCTACCATGTTTTGTTGTTTATGGGTGGGCTTCATGAGGTTTCCTTACACATCTTAGTCTGTCCATCGGTGTTGTCTTTGTTTATGTGCTATTTGGCAGCCGTATTGTTGAACTATAACAGGTGTAGTTCCCTTTTCATTTCTGGGAAACAGGATCTCACAGCCAACTTCCTGGTCATCCCTCCTTAACAATCTTCTCGTCTTTCCTTTTGCCATGTTCTCTGACCCATGGGTGCAGGAGTTGTGTTGTAGATGTGCCCATTGTGCTCACATCTCACCTTTCATTGTGGTCCAGTCTTGATACCCTCTCTAAAATGTTTATCTCCTTCATCAGAATGTCATATTTATTCTCTTTTGTTGTTTTTCTATTTTCTCCAGAGTCCTCAAAATCATGTATTCTTTATTTTATTTGCTTGTTTATTGTGTATTTTTCTGTCTTATTCACTTCTTAATCCTGGTGCATACAATAGTATTTGATGGATGATTGGTGCTTAGTAAGTATTTGTAGAAAGAACTGGATATATATAACGTGAAGTTGAAGGAGTCATTTCTGAGTGAGCTAAGTCTCATTACTTGGCAAGGAGTGTGTTATCTGCGTAATTCCCTGGTACTAACGTTTGTATAAGTACACTCTGCTGAGTTTCTGACAGTTCAGTGATCTTCAGGGACAAAAATAAGATTATGGATTTCTAAAATGTTTACATACAGGCAACCTCTTCTTAGCTCTCCTTTTTTGGGGACTAGCATCTTTGTCCTTTATCTTCTTAAAAATAGATTGGATTTGCAAACTGTGCTTGCAGCACTTGGGTCTTTTCATATTTCTGTGTCCGCAGCTGTGTCAGTTAGTCTAGGTGGACAGTGAAATCACTTGAAACAAAGGTTCTTATGCCAGGTTGCAAGGGTTACACACAGATCCCTGGTGTAGTCTAGACTTGATGAATGTAGACGTGTCTGAAGGCAGAGATTTTCCATCTCCACAGTTGGCAAGCTCCTCAAATCACTCCTAGGCAGCCAGCCTACTGCACAGACACAGACAGGACCCTGCGGAATCTGTGGATACCTACACCCTTTACTCTGAGTCATTCGCCTGTGACGATTTTTCTCTCATAGTCATCTATAGTCATGATGCTCCTTTTGGTAATCTCAAGACTGCAGACAGTCCTGCCAAGTACATCTCCCTGGATGTCAAAACATACTTCCCGGTATGACTAGGCTCCGTTGTGTTCTGGGGCCTTGAGAGATGCCACTCTACAGCAGTGACTGTCCAACTGTCAGCATGACTGCAAAGTGAAATTACTCAGAGCGCCCACTCATAGTTTCTCTTCCAGATAAATAGACATGGTTTCTAAGAAACCAGACTTTGTCCATGAGACACCAAGCCCGCGTTTCAAAAAGAATTCTTTCCCGGAATAAGCTTTAATGAAACGGAATGAATGATTACTGAGAAAATACTATGAAGGCCTCAGTCCTGGTGACTTAAACATATTGCACATATTTAGATGATCTGGACTTCTGAGGTTCCCTATTGTCTGGCGGCAGTTATGGCAGATGAGCATGGAGAGGTATGAGGAGGGGAGCAGACCCCTGTGTCTACTTCAGGATCTGCATGGTTGTCTAAGCCTAGAGCACTGGCTGTCTTGTCTTGCACTGAGGTATGAGGAGGGGAGCAGACCCCTGTGTCTACTTCAGGATCTGCATGGTTGTCTAAGCCTAGAGCACTGGCTGTCTTGTCTTGCACTGAGGTATGAGGAGGGGAGCAGACCCCTGTGTCTACTTCAGGATCTGCATGGTTGTCTAAGCCTAGAGCACTGGCTGTCTTGTCTTGCACTGAGGTATCAGGAGGGGAGCAGACCCCTGTGTCTACTTCAGGATCTGCATGGTTGTCTAAGCCTAGAGCACTGGCTGTCTTGTCTTGCACTGAGGTATGAGGAGGGGAGCAGACCCCTGTGTCTACTTCAGGATCTGCATGGTTGTCTAAGCCTAGAGCACTGGCTGTCTTGTCTTGCACTGAGGTATCAGGAGGGGAGCAGACCCCTGTGTCTACTTCAGGATCTGCATGGTTGTCTAAGCCTAGAGCACTGGCTGTCTTGTCTTGCACTGAGGTATCAGGAGGGGAGCAGACCCCTGTGTCTACTTCAGGATCTGCATGGTTGTCTAAGCCTAGAGCACTGGCTGTCTTGTCTTGCACTGACATCTTGTATGTAGCTCCTTCACTGGACTTCCTTTCTCACTACCTTTTAGACTAGCAGGGCAACAGACAACATCTCAGGTACCTACCTGGGCCGAACAGCCCATTGACTCCTCCCCTCTAGGGACCTTTACACTTTAAAAAAAAAAAATCTTCCTTTGTTGAACAAATGTAGATGCCTTCTCTGATACACAGATTCTATAGAAGAGCCCCTGATTACACCACCATGTCAAAACCAAGGTATAAAATTCTTAGATCTTCCGAGCAAGAACATTTGGAGGTTAAAAATTTTCACTAAACAGGATTCTGACTGAGGGAGCACACATCCTGAAGTGTAGCACTATGCGATATTACTCCTCCCCTCTAAGAAAAGATTTTTAAAAAACACATTGAGGTTAGTCATGATAAAAAAAAAAAACAAACTTTCTTTTCGAGTTTTGCAGTACCTTGACACTACCCCTGATCATTTTCTTGTCGCTGATTATGGGAGGCAAACAGCTTGGTGACACTGGAAATCTCTGGCTGAGCTCCTCCTGCTATGCCACAGAACTTGAGGTTCTGTATTTTTGTGCTAAGCAACAGCGTCTAGGAGCCTTTGTACCTCTGTTAGACCAGCTGCCTACTTTACCTGGTTAGAGGTTGCCTTTACTTTTACTTAGTGTCCAAGACTGCCACGGGCCAGGGAGTACATTGCCAAATTTGATTAATACTTGGAATTCTCTAATAAGGTTGCAAACATTCTGTTTGTCTTACACAGTCTCTATCTTCTTTTCAGCCCAGATTTCCTCCAAGTAAATCACTATATGTTTAAATTTCTAGGTACTTAGTTCCCTGGGTGGGGTTTAAGGTGGGCTAGGTTCTAGACAAGTAACAAAGCAGCAAAACCTTAGTGGTTCCTCCTAATAAGTATTTTCTGCCCAGATTGTACGCCCACTGCAGGTTGTGTGTGGGGATTCTTCACCATGCCTTCTTATCCAGGGATCAGCCAGATGGAATAGCCATTTTCAGAGTCCAGCTGATAGTCAAGAGGAAAAGAGGGCTTTGGAAGATGTGCCCTAGTTCTTAAAAGTGCCTCCAAAACTGGCATGCCAGCTCCACCCTGGAGGAAGGCACCTGGCCACATGAAAGTATAGGTATAAGTTGATCACTTAAACCTACAAGTAGGAGGATCCACGAATATTTGCTGAGAAATACCTCTAACTACACTAAGGGATTAGGAAACAGCTAATCTATTGGTGGTACAAGGGGCCCTATGTTAATTTAAAAATGAAGACTTTAAAAAAAAAAAGTTAAACATGAAGAGTGACTCCTTATTCAATATGCATCTAATTGCTCTCCACTGCCTCCAAGTGCGTGCTCCCTGAGAGCAAGGCTTTTTAACATGTGCTTACTTCAGTTTGCTGCACCAAGGAGCTTTAAATCAGACAGACTCAGCCCCTTGATTTGCTTGTATGAGTTTATTGTTTTCTCTGGGTGAAAATTAGAGCATTCTACTGCCTAGCAATCCCCCAATGCCTACAGTAGCCAGAGAATTGTAGCTAATTTTTACTAAGTTTTCCTGGAATACGAAACCAAAATTTATCGTTTGGGCAATGGCTAGTTGATTATCACTCAACATAACTATTTTCTCTTTTCACCCATGTACACACCAGACTCCACAGTACTGAACTGAACTAAGACATGTGTGCCACCCAGCTAGGCATCATCCAATGCAGATAGGCACAGTGACCTCAGAAGATGTATTGAAGACCACAGAGCCATAAGACAGGAGCCTGAAACGTTTGATTATTGCTTGGAGGAAAGTCACCTGTCAATCAGAAACAACCATTTGGAGTTTTGCTTGAACAAGAAAAATTTCTTACATGTTTGAGTCATTTCTCCTTCTCTGGTTTGGTTGTTACAGCAGCCAGCGTTTCCTTACCTGTTACAGGTGTCTTTAGCCTTTGACAAGGACTTGCTTGGGTGGTGAGGAAGCTCTTTGAAGAGACCATTTGTTCGATAGATCTGGTAGAAGGTTCTCCATGAGCAGAACAGTAGGGGATGACAGTAGAAAAACAGAAAGAGGTCACACTTGGCGATGATTGCTCGGCCCCCAACCAGCTCCATTTCTTAGAGAGAGGTAAGAAATGAGATTCTCCTCAGTTCATGTCAACAGAGAGCTTTAGCTACTGTGAGCTTGAGGGTGACATGCTGTAGACACTGGCTGTGTTCAGTTCGAGGAACCTGCCACATGCTGCAAATGCCCACTATGACAATAGAGCATCTGAGGTTAAACCCAAAGAATTCTGTGAAGTTGTATGAAAATTGTCAGCAGTGGGACATCTAACTCCTCAAAGCATGGTTTGACTAACAGGCAATGTACCTAATCTGAGAAAGCTTGGAGGAGGAGCTACAAAGAGGCCATGCACAGCAAACACATTTGGAAACTTCATTTGCAATTCTAGCATGGCCAACTCAATGTGTTACTTTGAAGAAGCCCCCTGGTTCCAAGTGGTTTCCAACTCCTCTTATTGTACCCTGTTCTCCACTAGATTTACAACAGATGTCATGTGCTCCCAGGAGCCTCTTACAGATAGGTGTTTTGGTAATGGATCCTTTGTCTTAATGCTCCCATAGAGAAGCAGTGCACTTTGATACCACAGCTGGATATTCTCAGGATATGCTCTCCATGCCATCTTTGTCATTGACCCTCTAGCAAAGTGGTCCTCAGCATTCTTCATGGTGTGGTGACCCAAGCCGGAAAACTCACTGTTACTTCGTAACTATAATTTTGCTACTGTTATGAACTATACTGCAAATGTCTAATATGGGACCCCTGTGAAAGAAGCCTTTGACCCCCCCCCCCCAAAGGGCCTGCAGCGCACAGGTTAAGAAGCATTGCTCTAGCATTATTAGTCCAGGGGCTGGCAAACAAAAATTGTGTTGCAATCATCTTGACTGAGATACTTGTATTCTACATTAGGAAAAAGGCATCAGTGCACTCTGTCCCAGAGGGTGGGATCTGAGCTGAGACTGAGGGAAAGGGAGAAGAAGAAAGAACCCAGATAGAAGGTACTGCATGTGTAGGGCCTCGCACTGGTTCTAGAACATTCTTTATAGCCTAGTTGAGTGCGCTAGAAATCTGTTGGCTCCTGCCTCACAGAAGCTACAGGCCTCTCCACAAACACTCGGAGAAGCTCAGAGAAGCAGGATTCTATACTGTTGCTCCAAGGAGCCCTGTTCCCTCAGGAGCTGTCTGCCTGCTGTCTTCTGCTCTGTCTGTCATCAGTAATGTCAGTGTCCAGGGGATGAAATAAATAAATAAACAAAGCTGCATTACTATCGGCTCTATTAGAAACACAGGAAATAAATTAATGTTTGCCAAATGGGAAAAGAAAAAAATCAATAGGGAAAGAAATATTATTTTTAATCTTCTGAGAAGGCTTTTTATAAACAACAGAAAGGGGAAAAAATAAAACCAAGAAGAAAGATCTGCCATCCTCCTTTTAACCCTTATTTATTATCACTCACTCTGCATCATCTGAACTGCATGATAATTTAAATTTTCATTTTAATTTCAATGAATCATATAATTCAACCTAGCCTTTTACAGCATTTTTTTCCTGAAAAAAAATTTTAAAATGTCTCTAAAGGAAATACAACCAGGGATGGGGAGAGGAAGTTCTGTAACCTTCGAGAGGAGTCATTTAATTTCTAAGATTAAAAGGTCTGTGCAAAAATATGATAACACTAAAAGTAACAAACATGAACAATGTGAACAGTGTTTACTGGCTGTGACTCTCCTCTCTCTCTCTCTCTCTCTCTCTCTCTCTCTCTCTCTCTCTCTCTCTTTCTCTGTCTCCGATCTCATTTGAATTCAATTATTTTAGCCATTTTGGTTGTTTTGGAAGCATGTTTCTCCGTTTGTTTCTACCATGTTTGCTACAGTCCAAGGCAAGTTCTTCTTGAGATTTGGCCTCTAGTCTTACCTGTGATAGCTCTAGCATTTAAGAAAAGAACTCACGTCAGTTGCTAGCATTTATTGAGCATGTACTTAGCACCAGACATTGAAATCAGGCTATAAATGCCTTTTGTTATTTAGCTGTCGCTGCCCTGTGTGAAAGAGAATACTAGTGCCCAAATTTTACAGAGAAGAAATCAAAAGCTTGAGAGGTTAAGAGACTCCTGTACCCAGCATCTGGTAGAAGATACCCACTCTGTGTATTTCGTCTCATGAATGGGGACTGATTTGTGGAGAGAGCGGGGAGAGCTTGGCTTGCTTTCCTTCATGGCCCCACAGGTGTTCCCACGTGTGAGATCACCTTGTACTCCATCTCTTGCCCAACTGATTTCTAAGCAAGAACTTAACTGAAAGGAGGCTTGCCCTGCATGACCCCCAATTGTGCGGTGAGCCTGAGCAAGCAACTTGTCCTCGTTTTGCCTTTTGCAGGCCCCATTTTGGGCTCACTCTCTGGGCCTTGGGTGCTGTCTTACCATGCTGTTGCCTATAGGCAAATCTAAGGTAGTTTGTGATTGTGGTGTCTGGGAATCACGCCTCGTGGCTGAGTTGGTCACCTGACTACATGGTATCATAACTCCTTCATTTGTTCATCCACACAGAATAGGTCCAAACTGGCTTAGGACTTCTACTTTGATTTCATCTTGGCATGTGACATTCTGACCATCACAACAATGGGGAGGGACATGAGGGATCATAAATGTCCCATCCAAAGGAGGTTAAGGAGGTTCACATCACTGTGTTATCTCATCGATGAAGCAAATCACATGACTAATTGTACTGACGATGGCCAGACACCGTTCCTGGTACTGCAGATCCCATGTGATGTCCTCAGACTAGCAAGTCCGGCTCAGGGGACCCTGTGGACCTGTTAAAGATGAAGAGTTGTGAAGGAGAGATAAACCTGTTTTTTAGGATTCCAAGTGTGGGATCAGAACGGTCTTGTGAGAGAACAGGTGAGGTTAATTCACTAGAAGAGTAACCATGTTGTGCAGGAGCTTAATTGTTGCCAGCTGAAAAGCTCCTGTGAACAGACTCTGGGAGGAGATATATAAATGAGCCCAGAACTGGAGGCGGGGCTTTTTGGAGACTTGGGATAGTTTTGGCTGTTCGTCGCTGCACTTCGAGACGCTCCTAGAGAGAACCGCTTAAGGGAAGGCTTCAGGGCTCTGGTTACTGCTGAGGTTCTGGGTTCTGGTTACTCTAGGTTCCAGCAGGAAAAATCCTGCTGATTGTGCCGGGAGAACCGTTCCTCGGAACTGATATCCTTACGGTTTGTAATTGTGTCTATTAATCCTCTTTTCCTATTGTTTTGGTTAGTCAGGTTATAAGTGACGTGCACTCGGTCACTAAGTTGTTAATAAAATATTATGGTTAAGAAAATTGAGCATACAGACTTGGAAACATAGAGAGTGATGGGCAGAGTATGGCTTTGGTGTTTACATAAGGGGTCAGGAGCTAATTAATGATGAAATGAACCACAGAAAATTCTAGTGGAATACTATCTCAGGAGGAAGGCACAAGTGCAAACTCCCATGGTAGGAAGGGTCATCACATGTTAGAATAGCCAAGAAGCTATTGTGTAAAGAGGAGGCGAGGTGACTGGTAACAGGTGGGGAGGAGCCAGCTCATGAGGGGTCCTTGTAGATCATAGACTATGTCATTAACCTGGCTCTATCCAAACACAGGGCAGGCATTATTTAATCTATGGGTTTGAAAAGACCTCTTGCCTGTTCAGAGGAGACCCCATAGAGCGCAAGGGTATTAACAGGACGGCTCCTTAGAACTGCGTGTCAGTCTCGTGCCCTCTCTCTTCCCCCAGCGAGCAGAAGCAAGTGTGAAGATTGGCAGCTTCTTGTGCCCTGGTGACACTCCTTCACCAGGTGAGCCCTGGCACAGCAGGTTCTTCACCCGATGTGTGCCTTCCCCTCTACACAGCTATGGATGATGAGAGAAGATGGCTGCTTCCTCTGGAGCTCTCCTCCTAATTCAGGAATATGGAATATGGCACAAAGGGCGAGCGGAGCCCAGTGGAAGCTGATTGTTTTAGCACAGAACTATCCTGTATTTGATTGCCATTTTCTCTATAACCATAACTGGAAAAAAATTAATTCTGTGCTTTTGAAAAAGAAAACCATTTAATAATAAAAAAATTAATTTTTTTAAAAATTAAAAAAAAAAAAGACTTCCAGAAAAAAAAGAAAGAAAGAAAGAAAAGAAAGAAAGAAAACCCATTTTAAAAAGTTCCTGGGCATTAATTTGCTTAACGCTGCCCTGACATGGATGGCATGTTTCTCCTGACACTTCCGGAAATGGCAGAAGGCAACTCATGGATCTGTGTCAGGCTTCATCAGCAGTGGCGTTTGTCGGGAGTTGCTCAAGCGACAACCACGAAGCAGCAGGATTGTCGACCTGGAGCCACCTGTTGTAGCTGAGCCTCTCCTGTGTCTATCTGGCGTCGGTGGCTGGTGTGTATCAGCTGAAACGAGCCCAGCAAATCTGCACAGAAGTAGATATCCAAATTACGTCTCAGACCGACCTTCCCACACGAAAGCCGACTCCGCGCTGAGGTTTGGAGCAATGGGTTTTCTTGGGGCGGGGTGTGCATTTGCTCTCTCTCGTCTGCCCGGATGTCCCACTCTTAGCCCGGCCAGGCCCAAGGGAGGACCTTAACTCAGGTGCTGAAAATTATTTCAGCCAGGGTCCATTTCTGCTATTTCTGAATCTTCGGAGTTCAAGGTTGCCTAGAGACCTCCTGCTCAAAAAACAAAAATAAAAACAAAAACAAAAAACAAAAAACTGTCCAAAACTCAGTTTGACATTTTCTTGGATTAAATCTGAGTTATTTTAGAAACAAAACAGTGCCTATGGAACAAATGGGGAATAAGGAAGAGAGCCGTGTTGTAAGACTGCTGCACTGAGAAGCAGCATGCGGTGAGTGCAGTACCTTTTTAATTTTCGTTTTATCCTCGTGCTTAAAAAAAATAACGTGTCCACGAGTCTCAGGAGATAGTTAACTTTGCTTTATTTTCATTTTGGAATAATTTTAGGTGGGTATAATCATTACAAAGATAGTACTGGGTCTCCAATATGTTCAACTTGCTGCTTCTCATGGTCTCTACATGTTACAGAAGCATAGCAAACCTGTCAAAATGACGTCATGAGCTGGTTCGGTCTACTGGCTTTGTTCAGACACCAGCGTTTTCCACTCACATCCTCTTGCTGGTTTCAAGACCCAGTCTAGAGTTTGAATGCATTTAGTTTACATGTCCTCTTTATTTTATTTTATTTGCTTTGAGACAGGGTTTCTCTGTGTTGCCTTGGCTGTCCTGGACTCTCTTTGTAGACCAGGCTGTCCTCGAACTCACAGTGCTACACCTGCCTCTGCCTCCTGAGTGCTGGAAGTAAAGGCGTGCGCCACCTCGCCCAGCTGTCCTCTTTATTTTTTCTTTTTAAAATTTAAAAAATTTTAATTTATTCATATTACATCCTGATTGTAACGCCCTCCCTAGTCTCCTCCCACCCCCACCCTCTCTCCCTCTTCCTCTTTATCTCTCCCCCCTAGACTCTGAAAGGGGGAGCCCTCCTCACCTGCTGTCTGACCCCAGCCTAGCAAGGCTCCTTAGGAATGCCTGCATCCTCTTCTTCTGTGCCCCAGCAAGGCTGCCCCACCTAACAAACAGTGGGCTCAGGAGACAACTTCCTGAACAGAACACCAACAGCCCAGGCTCTAAGACCTCTTTATTTCTTTAGTTTTCTCTGCTCCACAACATCAGTGTTTCCTTGTTTGCCATCATGTTCTCCTGCCTTTTTTTTTAGAACGAAGTTAAGGTTTGGGGGAGAATCTCACTTAGGGGCATCAGTACATCAATGTTCACCTCGGGGTTGTTATGGCTGTTCTATTCCAAGGGTGTTTACTGTGAAGTGATGGCTTTTCCCTTTCTGTATTCTATGGACACATCTCACCCAAGTCTTGAAGTGGGACATAGAGTTCTGGCTTGCAGAAAAGGCCTGGCTGTGTGTATTATGGGGGAATTCCTCTGTAAGGAAAGCCCGTCCCTTGTTTTTTTTTTTTTAATATAGTTTATTAATTTATTCATATTACATCTTAATGGTTATCCCATCCCTTGTATTCTCCCATTCCTCCCTCCCTCCCATTTTCCCCTTACTCCCCTCCCCTATGACTGTGACTGAGGGGGCCCTCTTCCCCCTGTATATGCTCATAGGGTATCAGGTCTCTTCTTGGTAGCCTGCTGTCCTTCCTCTGAGTGCCACCAGGCCTCCCCATCCAGGGGACATGGTCAAATATATGGGCACCAGAGTTCGTGTTCCCCATCCAGGGGACATGGTCAAATATATGGGCACCAGAGTTCGTGTGAAAGTCAGATTCCACTCTCCACTCAACTGTGAAGAATGTCCTGTTCATTGGGTAAATCTGGGTAGGGGTTCGAAGTTTGATAAAAGCTTTTTGAACTTTCTTTTTTTTTTAATTTTTTATTATTAATTTATTCTTGTTACATCTCAATGGTTATCCCATCCCTGCGTCCTCCCATTCTTCCCTCCCTCCCCCTTTCCCCTTATTCCCCTCCCCTATGACTGTTCCTGAGGGGGATTACCTCCCCCTGTATATGCTCATAGGGTATCAAGTCTCTTCTCGGTAACCTGTTGTCCTTCCTCTGAGTGCCACCAGGTCTCCCCCTCCAGGGGACATGGTCAAATGTGAGGCACCAGAGTATGTGAGAAAGTCATATCCCACTCTCCACTCAACTGTGGAGAATGTTCTGACCATTGGCTAGATCTGGGTAGGGGTCTAAAGTTTACTGCCTGTATTGTCCTTGGCTGGTGCCTTAGTTTGAGCAGGACCCCTGGGCCCAAATCTGCCTATCATAATGTTCTACTTGTAGGTTTCTAGGACCCTCTGGATCCTTCTACTTTGCCATTCTCCTGTGTTTCTCTCATCTAGAGTCCCAATAGGATGTCCTCCCCTCTGTCCCAGTTTCCTGGTAAGTGAAGGCTTTCCTGTGACATGCCCCTTGGGCTAATATGCAGATATAAGTGAGAATATACCATTTGATTCTTTCTGCTTCTGGGTTGACTCACTCATTATGATCATTTCTAGTTCAATCCATTTGTCCACAAATTTTGGGAATTCCTTGTTTTTAATAGCTGAGTAGTATTCCATAGTGTATATGTACCACAGTTTCTTTATCCATTCTTCTACTGAGGGATACTTAGGCTGTTTCCATGTTCTGGCTATTATGAATAAGGCTGCTATGAACATGGTTGAGCAAATTTTCTTGTTGTGTGCTGGAGCATCTTCTGGGTGTATTCCAAGGAGTGGAATAGCTGGGTCTTGAGGAAGCCCTATTCCCATTTTTCTGAGATAGCACCAGATAGATTTCCAAAGGGGCTGTACTAGTTTGCATTCCCACCAGCAATGAAGGAGTGTTCCTCTCTCCCCACATCCTCACCAGCATGTGGTGTCGCTTGAGTTTTTAATCTTAGCCATTCTGATGGGTGTAAGATGGAATCTCAGAGTTGTTTTGATTTGCATTTCCCTGATGACTAAGGAGGTTGAGCATTTCTTTAAGTGTTTCTCAGCCATTTGATATTCCTCTGTTGAGAATTCTCTGTTTAGTTCCAAGCCCCATTTCTCAATTGGGTTATTCGGTTTGGTGGTGTTTAGCTTCTTGAGTTCTTTATATATTTTGGATATTAGACCTTTGTCAGGTGTAGGTTTGGTGAAGATCTTTTCCCAGTCTGTAGGCTGTCGCTTTGTTCACTGGACAGTGTCTCCAGCCTTAGAGGAGCTTCTCAGCCTCATGAGGTCCCATTTAATAATGGTTGACATTAAGGCCTGGGCCATTGGTGTTCTGTTCAGGAAGTTGTCTCCTGTGCCAATATGTTCCAGGCTCTTCCCCACTTTTTCTTCTAAGTGACCTAGTGTCTCTGGTTTTATGTTGAGGTCTTTAATCCACTTGGATTTAAGTTTTGTGCAAGGTGACAAATATGGGTCCAGTTGCATTTTTTTACACATAGACCTCCAGTTAGACCAGCACCATTTGTTGAAGATGCTATCCTTTTTCCATTGAATGGATTTGGCTTCTTTGTCAAAAATCAAGTGACCATATGTGTGTGGATTCATATCTGGGTCTTCGATTCAATTCCACTGATCAACCAGCCTGTTGCTGGGCCAGTACCATGCTGTTTTAATTACTATTGCTTTATAGTACAGTTTGAGGTCAGGTATGGGGATTCCTCCGGAGCACCTTTTATTGTACAAGATTGTTTTAGCTATTCTGGGTTTTTTGTTTTTCCATATGAAGTTCAGAATTGAACTTTCAATGTCTTTAAAAAAATGTGTAGGTATTTTGATAGGGATTGCATTGAATCTGTAGATTGCTTTTGGTAGGATGGCCATTTTTACTATGTTAATTCTCCCGATCCATGAGCAAGGAAGATCATTCCATCTTCTCAGGTCATCTTCAATCTCTTTCTTCAGAGTTTTGAAACTTTTTTTCAAACAAGTCCTTCACTTGCTTAGTTAGAGTGACTCCTAAATATTTTATATTGCTTGTGGCTAATGTGAAGGGTGTGGCTTTCCTAATTTCTTCCTCTGCAAATTTGTCATTTGTGTATAGGAAGGCTACAGACTTTTTTGAGTTAATTTTGTATCCAGCTAATTTGCTGAAGGTGTTTATCAGCTTTAGGAGTTCTCTGGTGGAATTTTGAGGGTCACTTATGTACACTATCATATCATCTGCAAATAGGGATAATTTGACTTCCTCCTTTCCCATTTGGATACCCTTGATCTCCTTTTGTTGTCTTATTGCTCTGGCTAGAACTTCGAGTACTATATTGAAGAGATATGGAGAGAGTGGGCAGCCTTGCCTTGTTCCCGATTTTAGAGGAATTTCCTTGAGTATCTCACCATTTACTTTGATTTTGGCTATTGGCTTGCTGTATATAGCCTTTATTATGTTGAGGAAAGTGCCTTGTATCCCCGATCTCTCTAAAACTTTAAACATGAATGGATATTGGATTTTATCAAATGCTTTCTCTGCATCTAAAGAGATGATCATGTGGTTTTTTATTTTCAGTTTGTTTATATGATGGATTACATTGATGGGTTTTCGTATATTAAACCATCCCTGCATGCCTGGAATGAAGCCTACTTGGTCATGATGAATGATATCTTTGATGTGTTCTTGTATTTGTTTTGCAAGCATTTTATTTAGTATTTTTGCATTGATGTTCATAAGAGAAATTGGTCTAAAATTCTCTTTTTTTGTCGAGTCTTTGTGAGGTTTAGGTATCAATGTAACTATGGCCCCATAGAATGAATTTTGTAATATTCCATCCATTTCTATCTTTTGGAGTAGCTTGAAGAGTATCGATATTAGCTCACCCTTGAAGGTCTGGTAGAATTCTGCACTGAAACCATCTGGCCCTGGGCTTTTTTTGGTTGGGAGCCTATCAATGATTTCTTCTATTTCTGTAGGGGAAATGGTACTATTTAGCTTGTTTATCTGTTCTTTACTCAACTTTGGCAAATGAAATTGATCAAGAAAACCGGCCATTTCCCTTAGATTTTCAAATTTTGTGGCTCCCTTTTCGTTTCTTATTTTGTTGATTTCAATACTGTCTCTCTGCCTTTTAGTTAGTTTGGCTAATGGTCTGTCTATCTTGTTGATTTTCTCAAAGAACCAGCTCTTGGTTTTGTTGATTCTTTGTACTGTTTTCTTAGTTTCTAATTTGTTAATTTCAGCCCTGAGTTTGATTATTTCCAGACGTCTACTCCTTTTGGGTGTTTCTGCTTCTTTTTTTTCTAGGGCTTCCAGTTGTGTCATTAAGATGCTTATGTGCGATGTTTCCAATTTCTTTTTAAAGGCACTTAGTGCTATGAATTTTCCTCTTAGCACTGCTTTCAATGTATCCCACAAATTTGGGTATGTTGTTCCTTCATTTTCATTGAATTTCAGAAACTTCTTGATTTCTTTCTTTATTTCTTCCCTGACCCAGGTGTCATTTAGCAGAGAGTTGTTTAGTTTCCACGTACGTGTAGGCTTTTTGTTATTTCTGTTGTTGTTGAATTGCGCCTAAGAGCATGGTGATCTGATAGGATACAAGGTATTATTTCAATCCTCTTGTATCTGTTGAGGCTTGCTTTGTGACCTATGATGTGATCAATTTTGGAGAAGGTTCCATGGGGTGCAGAGAAGAAGGTATATTCTTTCTTGTTTGGGTGAAAGGTTCTATAGATATCTGTTAGATCCATTTGACCCATGGCATTGGTTAATGATGTTATTTCTTGGTTTAGTTTCTGTTTCAATGACTTATCCTTCAGTGAGAGTGGGGTGTTGAAGTCCCCCACTATTATTGTGTGGGGATCGATATGTGGCTTAAGCTTTTTTAGCAGATCTTTTACAAATGTGGGTGCCCTTGTATTGGGAGCATAGATGTTCAGAATTGTGATGTCATCTTGGTTGACTTTACCTTTGATGAGTATGAAGTGTCCTTCCTCATCCCTTTTGATTAATTTTGGTTGAAAGTCTATTTTGTTCGATACTAAAATGGCTACGCCTGCTTGCTTCTTGTGACCATTTGCTTGGAATATTTTTTTCCAACCTTTTACCCTGAGGTAATGCCTATAGTTATGGGTGAGATGTGTTTCTTGAATGCAGAAGAGTGTTGGATCTTGTTTATGCACCCATTCAGTTAGTCTGTGTCTTTTTGTTGGAGAATTGAGACCATTGACTGTTAAGAGTCTTAATTTTGATGTTGTTTCCAGTCGAGCGTTTGTGTAGTTGTGTTTTTGCCATGGGATAGTTATCTATTTCCTGTGTAGTTTTGGTTGTAGCTTGACCCTTTGGGATGGAGTTTTCCTTCTAGTACCTTCTGTAAAGCTGGATTTGTGGATAGGTACTGTTTGAATTTGTTTTTGTCATGGAATATTTTGTTTTCTCCATCAATGGTTATTGCTGGTTTTGCTGGGTAAAGTAGTCTGGCCTGGCATCTGTGGTCTCTTAGGGTTTGCAGGATCTCTGTCCAGGCCCTTCTGGCTTTTATCCGTCCCTTGTTTTATTTGCCCATTCAGTACTTTGTACTAACACAGACTTTTGGAGATTAATTTATTTAGGAGGTTATAATCTAGTAGCAATGTTGTAAGTTTTGTTACTCAGAGTGTTGCAGCTTTGGCCACGGCCCTATGGTTGGCTCCATGGGCCTTTGACATGACTCCATCATCTAGTTTTTCTTTTCTCCTCCTCTTCTTCTTTTTTGTTTGTTTGTTTTTGTCTTTTTGTTTTTCGAGACAGGGTTTCTTCATGTAGCCTTGCCTGTCCTAGACTCGCTTTGTAGACCAGGCTGGCCTCAAACTCACAGAGATCTGCCTGCCTCTGCCTCCTGAGTGCTGGGATTAAAGGCGTGTACCATCACAACCAGCTTGGTTTTTTTTTTTTTTTTTTTTTTGATTATTTTCTTAGTTAACAAGACACTCTGTTCTCCTTTTGCAGTTCCTTTCCCTCAGCCAAAACATCTCTCATTTCCCTCCGGAGTCTTGCCTCATTTTTTTAGAGACTGGTATTTGGAAGCCAAATTCTGAGCAGTGGATGAGCTGGCTGCTGGCCGGGTATCACTGCCTCTAAGTCTATTCAAAGAACAGAGCTAGATACCGCCTCCCCTTGTTCTTTCTCCCCAACTCAGGAGTTCAGCTTATGTCCCTGACTTCAATCTAACACTACAAGATTTGTTAAGAGTCATTCCTCTTCACTTATGTCTAATTCCTTTCTTTGGGAGTGAATGAAAAAGACTCCCATTGCTTTATTTACTTATTTTGTTCAGCGCGCGCGCGCGCACACACACACACACACACACACACACACACACACACACACACAGAGCTTCAGGATTGCTAACTCATACACTTATAAAAAAAAATATGCTTATCATCCAGAGCACAGTGCTTGTGCAGAATTCTTTTTTGTCCTTAGTTTAAGATCTGGTGAAGACTCTTCTTCCCAGGATCCGGTAAGAACCCCCCGCCCTGCCCCGCCTTACCCCACTTTGTTCAGCACAGCTTGGCCACATGATAGTGCAGTGAGGTTCATTTGTCTGTCTGCATTCTATCCTAGGATTTTGCAACATTCTGGCTTAGTGTTTGTTTTGTTTTGTTTTGTTTTAATCAGTACACAGTAAGCTTCGTGCTCGATGGCCAGTGGTTTTGAAAAATGCATTTTCCTCCCTAGGACCATAGAGAGTTGGGATGCCTTCTGAAATTACTAGAAACAATTGCTAATTTGTTTCCTATCCCTGTAACTTTTATAAATAACTTAAGATTTTTTTTTTATCCTGGTGGCTTTATAATGCAGATGGCTACTTGATATACGTCCTTAGAAATAGAATCACAAGGGACAAAGTGGACTGTGTGGGAATGGACAGAGGAGGATGTATCTTTCTAAGAAGGTTTGGGTTGAAGCTGAGGCAGGAGAGTGGCTGTGTGTGTAGTCTATGTGTTGCCTTCAGTCACTTCTGACTGGCATGCCATTTCTCCCCAGTGATTTTCAACAGTAAGACAATTCTTTTGCCGATGGGTGTGATGCTGCTCCCTGCTGCCCACAAAGAGGGGCCCTTTCAAGTCCACCCTCTGTCAGATGATGCTGACTTCTTCCACAGTGGCAGCTGGTCCAGCCCACAGGTGCATCCAGAGATCTGGAGCTGAAGGAAGCCACTGAAGTGCGCCCTGCGTGCTAAGTCTGCATCCTTCCCCTTGTTACGTCTCTCTGATCAATAGCCGAGAGGCTTCATTCTCTGGTCAGCACTTGCTTTCCTGGAATAGCATGGCTCTTGACGTAATGTCGGGATAAATGTTCCTTTCAATACAGAGGTAAGAGAGTATGGTCTTTATCCTGACAGGGACAGGAAGGCCTAGAATGTCTCTCCTGCTTGTTACTGAAGATGTACACTGCAGGAGAGGTGAGAGCTGTCTGCACTCGGTGCTGCCGTGAGTATAATAAGATGGTTTTATGTCAAGCAGCGAGGCACACTTATTACATATGTCTCTTGCTCCAAGCTGCAGATGAGAGAAATCCTCTAATCTCACTCAGTTTTAATCCTGGATTAAGGCAGATCTGTTAATAAAACACTAGTAAAATCAAGAACAGTTTGCAATTATCTTCAACTTCTATTACTTACATTCTATGGCTTCAAATACAGACACACAGAGATGGAGTCAAGCATGTTTTAAATTCCCTGCACCCTTAAAGAAAAAGTACAGTAAAATTAAGAGTTCTAACATAAAGGAAGTGCTAGAAAATTCAAGGAAGAAAGGGAGAAAGCAGAAGAGAATTCTGCATTGGATATTAATACTTTCAATTGCTATGCACCAGACAGTGCTGGCAGGAGGGGAAAGCTGGGAATGTTGAGATGACGGAACTGTGTGAGCTCAGACACAAGTATGCAGGCTCAGCCTATCCCTCCCACCTGCAGAGAAGAGTGTACTAACCGTGCAGACAATCATTTCCTGGGCAAGGTGGGGGAGAATTAGCTATCCTTGCCCATGGAGTCTGCATGTAGAACCCATCCAGAGAGAGTGTCCCAGACATGGTCCGCTTGAAAATTGGAAGCTCCCAGTTATGGGCAGATTTCTGAGCTTGGTTCTATAATCAGTGGCTCCAGGAAATGCTGTACATGGCTACCTTCTTTTCATTTCTGAAACCTGGGTTGGTATTGGTGTCGAGACAGTTTGTGTGGGAGGCTGACCAGTTTCTCTCCTCAGAGTGGGATTCACTCTCCTTGGCAGGCACCTGGGTGGCAATCTAGTCTGGCGAGTTTTATTGTCCACTTGCCACAAATTCTAATCGACGGAGTAAGGAACCTCATCTGAAAATTTGTCCTGCTTGCTTTGGCGGAGGTGAAAAGACCCATCTTAGTTTATGGGTGGCACCTTCAGGTGGCAGCCGAGAATTTTAGAGGAGGTTTTTAAGAAGGAAGTGTCTTACACGATGGAATACTACTCAGCTATTAAAAACGAGGAATTCCCGAAATTTGTGGACAAATGGATTGCTCTAGAAATTATCAAAATGAGTGAGTTCACCCAGAAGCAAAAAGAGACAAACGGTATATACTCACTTATATCAAAACACTAGTCCAAGGGATACGTACCATGAAAATCTTTACTTACCAAGAAAGTGGGTCAGAGGAGAGGACATCTGCTTGAGACTTTAGGCAAGAGTAGCATGGAAGAAAGGGGAAATAGTAGGACCCACAGGGTCCTGGAAACCCACAAGAAGAACTTTATGACAGGCAGATCTGGGTCCCGGGGTCCTCCTCAAACTAAGGCACCAGCCAAGGAGAATATAGGCAGTAAGCTTCGAACCCCTACCAAGACCTAGCTGACGAACAGGATATTCTCCACCGTGGAGGGGAGAGTGAGATCTGACTCTCACATGAACTCTGGTGCCCCTTTTCTGACCATGTCCCCTGGATGGGGAGACCTGGTGGCACTCAGAGGAAGGATAGCAAGTTACCGAGAAGAGACTTGATATTCTAAGAGCATATATAGGGGGAGGAGGTCTCCTTCAGCCACAGACATAGGGGAGGGGAGAAGGAGAGAAATGGGAGGGAGGGAAGAATGGGAGGAAACAGGGGAAGGGCTAACAATCGAGATGTAATATGAATAAATTAATTAAAAAAAAAGAAGGAAGTGTCTTTCAGCCTTTGCCTCATTTGGCCTTCCCTCTAGCCAGCCAATTGGTTTGTCCTACCACTGCTGAGCCGTTCATCGATCGCAGAACCAGCATTTCTAAACTTTCATTCTAGAATTAGGAACCAGTGACTCCCTGGGAACTTCCTGGGATTTGAGCAACAGGTTTGGACTACTGAGACACCCAGCCTTGTGGACTGAGTAACTACAGGTTATTGACCCCAGCAAGAGCTATTTCTGGGACTACTCAATCTGGGGACACTGTCAGCCTCAAGGGAGTACCATGTCTCTTCAGCTTAGGTATGAAATAAGTCTCATTATTATTTTTAAACACATTTTAAACACATTTAATAACTTTTTCTGTACGTCCATCCACTTAGTTCTGTTCCTCTAGAGAACTGAGTCAGACACAACCTGTGGACTTGGAGCAAAGATTACAGATGACTGGTGCGTGGGTGTGGGCAACAGTGGGTCTTGCTCATGGGGTGGGAAACTGGTTATCAGCTTTATACAGAGCAGTACAACTTATTAATAACTAATATCTCAGATTTGACTTGATGCCACAAAACTGTGGGGACACTTGTTTATTGAAATCGCGAATGTAAAGCATACAAATTTCCTTTGATGTAATTGCAGAGAATATTTTTCTAAAACTCAAATCTAGCTTTAAGAAGTTCAGAACACTTTAAAATTGTAAGCAATTTAGAAAGGAGACCAAAAGAGTAATATTAAGTGTCAAGGAAGGGCTGGATGCTGGCAAGAGACATACAGGTCATGAAGGAGGATTTAAAGTTTATATTGTTCTGCCTACCTCGGGAAGATTAGGAAACCTTCCCCAGCAGCTGAGAGAGCATGGAACACAGTGAGGGACATTGAGAGGGTAGCTGCTGTGAGCTCACCAATGCCTATGCCATAGAGAAGGAGAAAACCAGGGTTACAGTGGTAGAACCCAGGGGCTGGTAGCCCATTGAGTATGGATACAAACAGGAAGTCTCGTTGGCTGCCAAGCTTTTTCGGGCTTCTCAGTGAGCAGGCCGGATCATCTGAAATAGAGCTCACAAGAACAAGAGGCAGTCTGAGGCAAGAGGTAGAGGTAATTTTTTTTTTTTTTTAAGAAATAACTTATTTTTGATGTTCCAAGTTGGAATGTCACAACTTTTCAGGATTCTAGCTTTTCCATTTTTTTGAAGCATGGGGCTGATGTTTGAAGAGATTTGTTAGGTGTCATTAGGAACAAAGATTCTGCCTCATGAAAATGCTCAAGCGATTGCATTACACAAGATGATGTATGCGAAAGGACTTTCTAAACAGAATTCAGAACACCATTTTATAGTCATTTGCTATGTATGTGGGGTTTTTTGTTTTGTTTTTTGTTTTTTGTTTTTTTTTTTCCTCTTCTTGTAAAGAACAAAAGCCAAAGCAAACTAAACCGAATGCAGTGAAAACCAATACATAGACAAGGGAGGGTTTCGGTCTGGCTTCGGTTCCTCCCTGCATTTCTCACTCTGCTGTAGGCTGCCTCCATTTTGGGAGGAGCTTGGTTTCTCATGTACTTAACCTGATGGCCACAGTGAGCTTCCCAGACTCCAGCGCAAGATAAAAGCATAGCATTTCCTCCTCTGCTGTGGCAAATGTGTGACTCAGATTGGATGAGTTTACGCCACATTCCCTAATCTTACACCAACCGTGGTGACTGGGAGAAATAACCATCTATATGCTTAAGGCTAGTGACAGGGATGGATTCCATTCAGATCACTGGCCTAAGAAGTGAGAAGGAAGATCTCCTGTTGGATGGTTATCTAGTGAGGTTTGTGGCTGACAGAACCAATGCGTAAACAGATGTGATGAGTTAGACTGCTTTTAGGAGACTGGCTGGGGTGAAAAGCTCAGAGAGAGTTTTGTAACTGTGGGGCATCAGAGGACTTATTTGGGCATGGAAGTCAGCATTCGGAAGGTACAGCCAGGTCTGAAAGAATTTTAATTTTCTTGTCGATTGTTAAGTTGAGAAGGTTCCTGGCTTCATGCACAGAGGAAAATCTGAAACTTGACATCTTCCAAAGCTCCATACAAGGAACAAGGCCAGTGCCTCTATTTCCCGCAGGAGCTGCTACCCAACACTGCAGCCTTTGCCCCCAAGCTCCGTCTTGCTGTTTCTTTGGGTCAAGGCTGTGAGGACAGGCAGGGTGGGCTTTGAGAGGTACATTTGTGGTTAGCACATTATCTCCGATCCAGTTGAACATAAATAGATTTTTTTACACGTGCACACAAAGTACTCCAAGGGCCCACAGGCACCCACAAGTGGATTTGCACGTGCGTGCAGATACACACGCGCACGCACACGTCCCTCAAAAAGCAATTTCCCCTTGAGCATTAAGAAAGTTCCCTTCTCCACTTAAATGCGTTTCCAAATAGTCTTATTTTATTTTATTTTTTTATTTATTTCTCTGCCATATCCTTTTCAATCTGGAAAGTGACTTGGCCTCTTTTCCCCCATCTATTTTCTGCCTTTCTGCTATTCAGTTTAGGCATGAAACACAGAACTAGATTGAAAGCATTCAATGGCTATTCAATCGGAGAAGAAAAGAGCCCCTTGGAGCTTTATTAGATATGAAGATCCACAATAAAAATCAATTTCTGCCTCTTTATGCAGTTTAAATGACAAAGCACCCACCCATTCTGCAGCCATTGTGCCCGGGAAATGTAATTCAGTCCCCGAGCTGGGCCCAGAGCACCGCGGACTCCCTGACCTGCACTGACAGATTCCAATATGATACAGACCTTCGGAGATAATGACAGCCACTTCATCTCACTGCAAGAAAAAAGTTATCTGATATCTTTGAGGGTTAAAAGGCTATGTGGGCAGCATTTTCAATAACCCACTAAATCAGCATCTTAAAAAAAATACCTTGGCTTTGTTCCTTTAAAAAAAAATTTTTGCCCCTTACTCCTAACTCCATTTCTGAGCCCCAGCTGATATTGTAACAAGTGTCTCTTGCCAAATCTATCAAGTCTTCTTTGGCACAGAAGACGACCCTCCTCCATAATTAGTCCCAAAGGAAACAAGGTGGGGGAAATAGCCTGAGCATCTTTAGGTCCCCAGGTCTTCATGAAATGACATTGGAAAAAAGAAAACATTACAGAACTGTACTGACCCCAACTTATCCTAAACTATAAAAAGTTTCGTTACTAGAAAAACAACTCTGTAACAGGAAGTTCATGACGATGACATTTTGTGGTGCGGTTGTTGCCAGCACCACAGCTGGTCCTTGACGGTTATCAGGGAGAGTACCCGGAAAGCTGGGGAAAGCTGAGGAATGAGATGTATCTTGCCCACTTTCCCACAAAGTGGTTAGTGTGCAAAGACACGAGCCGAGAAGCATGCCTAATGGTTCAGCCTCTGTGCCCTAAGGGGAGACATTTATGTGAACTTTGTTTTTTTATTGTGACCAGGGAGGTGGAAGAGAGGAGAGTTAGTGGGGAGCTAAACTCCGTGACTCTGTGTTCCCTTGGAAGGGAGCAGGGAGATAAAAGAGCCGCAGAATAAAGGAACAAGAGCCACAGGTAAAGTGCAGTAGTCACTGCAGAGCCACCAGGAGGAAATTATTTTATTTTATTAATTATTATATTTATATCTTTTAAATACTGATTTGCATATCAGAATGATAGTAGTCCATCCATTTCAAGTCACATAAGACATTTAAAAATTAATTTTGCCACCGTTTCTTTATACTTCTTTTCAATGTGACATGAAGAAAATCTCTTCAAGGTGTCTTGTAATGGCCCTGGTTTGGATAGGTTTGGACTGACAGGAGGGCAGTGTCAGCACAAACAACAGAATACCATTCACCATGGCAGGCTGAACAGAAACGGCGTGTTTCTCAGATATGGGTCTAAATCAAGATCTTCTGCCTTAATTTTAAAAAGATTTTATTAGAATATTTGGTTGAAAAAATCAATCTCTTTTTAAAAATGTAACTAAAAGGTAATGTATAGGGAAGGGAAACAACTTGGTAGATTTGGAGATCAAGCCATAGGTTTGATGGGCCCTATAGAGGTCCATGAAGGATTAGGGAGGTATTTGGTGAAGAGTTCATTCTTAATCAGTTAGAGTAAAGGTCAAGAGACATCCCCAAGGCCACACAGGGTGCTAAATAAATAGCGCAGGGACTATCTAAAGGCTCTTGTTGAGAGGAATGAGAGAGTGTTCTGTGGGTAGCAGGAAAGAGTTCTTTGATGTACTAGCCATGTCTGCAATGGAAAAGTATTAGCAGCATACTGTTCTGTATGTGCCAGCCTATAGGGCAGGACCTGCTCTGCTATTTTTCCTTTACTTCAAATTTGGGTGTTTTTGCTGTTTCTGCATCACAAAGATCTCACTCTTTATTGGGGGGAAAAAGAGACTTAAGGATTTGGGGTGTTCCTAAAGGTTCCCTTCGACAGATGCAACTTGTAACCCCAAAGGCAAGTTGCAGTGCACTCTAGGAGTCCTTCCTTGGTACTGAACTCTCTGAACTTCTCCTGTGGGGTCTCTGTGATCCTGGCTACTTTATTGTAAAGACAAATGGCAGACATCAACTCCGTCATCAGCGAGGCACTTGCAACATCAAATGAAAATGCTAACTGTCTTAGGATGCAATCTATTCCTTAGAGACGGCAAGCCCAGGTGTTATTTTTCAGGCACTGTCCACCTTTTGAGGTAGTATCCGTCATCCACTGGCCTGGAGGTCACTAAAGTGAGCTAGGCTGACTGGCACTGAGGCCACCTTCTCAGCTCTGAGTTTGCCAGTCAGCTTTCTGTAGGTGGGTCCTGGGGCCTTTGTACCTGCATCTGAAACACCTTTTTTCTTTTTTGAGATAGAGTTTCTCTATGCATCCGAGGCTGGCCTTGAATTCCCTAGGAGCCAGGCTGACCTTGTAAAGCAGCAATCCTCCTGCATCAGCTTCAGAGTGCCGGGATTGCAGCGACACACTCCCACACTCAGAGTTCACAGATTGAAGGTGGTCAATTCTGGCCTCATGTTCGAAGCTAGAATGGTTTGAAAGAGTTAATATGATTCCTTTTTAAATAATTTCTTTTATTTTTAAGGTCATAGTATAATTCAGTTATATCATTTCGCCCTGCCCCTTCTTCCCTCCAAACCATTCCATGTACCCTTCTTGCTCTCTTTTAAATTCCTCGCCTATTTTAAGATTCTTTTTTTAAAGATACAAATCTTGAGTAATCAAAGCCTCATCCCAGGGACCAAAACCTTAATGTTACTCTCCCCTGATTCGACCTTTCCCAGAGGCACCAGGGGTTAATTTGTACGTGGTTTGTTATAGTCTAAGCCAGGACTGTTTCCCAAAACACAACACATCATTGTTTTCTTTCTTGCTGCCTGTGTCTCTGCGTTGGAGGGGAAATAATAATGTAATCTTTTAGATTTAAAAATTCCTATTTCCGAGTCTAGTTTACTAGAAAACAATGGCAAATGTTTGTCTTCAAGTTGCAGAAAGCCAAGAGAAAGAGGATGGAAGGGCAGCCAGGTAATTTAGTAGGGTCATTCTCTCCAGGATTTTATACAGTTTCTGGGGAGTTGAGTCCATATTGGTTCTTAATTTATGGGACGGCTATTTCTTAGGGAAGTGGTCTTCAGATTCTTTGAGTAATGACACACACAAACAGTTTATTCACTGTAGAATATTTCTCGGGTAGACACTGTAAAACCTCATGACTCTCACTTCATTGTATGGCCTTGAGGAAATTATCCGACCTAGTGTAATTCAACTGGGGTAGGATATGAAAGTATCAATAAAAATGTTAGTGGAGGATTTGGAGCCTTTTGAAGAAATAACAGAATGGGATAATATTTTGTTATTTCTGAATCCTCTCTTATTCTAGAATGTTGAAGGCTTATTACAACTTTAATATTCAAAGAAATCAAATGCTTAGCTATGTCTAAGTTATCACAGGAAATTTTCTAGAAAATAAGAAAATCTTGTGCTTTTATGTTTAAATTGGGTACCAGGCAAAGCATTAGAGAAAGGCTGATAAAATTGCTCATGAGCGCAAATTTTATCTCCCCTCCAATCCCAAGGAGGAGAGCAAGGCCCACGGCTGACTTCATGGACCAGTGAGGAAAGGGGGCGGGTCTTAGCTGATGCTGAAGATTCCTGCTTTTATTTAGCTCACTGTTTGTGAGGTTGAAGAGAGAAGACACACCCTGTAGCAAACAGCTCACTCACAATTGTTGCAATGCTTCAGTGGAGAAATTGAGTGCCTGGCAGGGACTCTGCCGGGAGGGGACTCCAGGGCACTTTGTTCTGTTCTCAGCAGGTTTTCCTCCATGACGGTTTTTTTTTTTTTTTTTTTTTTTTTTTCTTTTCCTGAGTTTGCCTTATTTCTTTTTGCTGTAATGAATCTTACCTGTGAATGGAAAAGCAAACAAAATCTCCATGTTCTCAAGGCCCCTCTGCCTGACTCTGGAATTTGGGAAACAGAAGCAGCTACCTTTTGACCAAATCTCCCAGGTGATTCTGACTCAGTAGATGCTGAGATGCCCCGTGTGGTGCTGTGATCCCAGCACTCTAGGAGGCAGATGCAGGCGGATCTACAGAGTGAGTCCAGGACAGCCAAGGATATACAGAGAAACCCTGTCTCCAACAACAACAACGCAGCACTCTAGGAGGCAGATGCAGGCGGATCTACAGAGTGAGTCCAGGACAGCCAAGGATATACAGAGAAACCCTGTCTCCAACAACAACAACGCAGCACTCTAGGAGGCAGATGCAGGCGGATCTACAGAGTGAGTCCAGGACAGCCAAGGATATACAGAGAAACCCTGTCTCCAACAACAACAACGCAGCACTCTAGGAGGCAGATGCAGGCGGATCTACAGAGTGAGTCCAGGACAGCCAAGGATATACAGAGAAACCCTGTCTCCAACAACAACAACGACGACGACGACAACAACAACATACTGATAAGGACAGGTTGCTTCAAGCCACTGGCACTTCCCTGACTTGTGACCCTGTGATCATGGCCCCAATCAGGACAGACGCACTGAGCAATTTACAAATGAGTACTTGTGCTCTGAATTGATCAATCCAGAGACAATATATAGATTATTACCATACTTAAGTGAAATATAAATACAAATGACTAATTTGGTTGGGAAAATAATAGTTGACGTTTAAATTTTTATGTGGGATTTGCGTTTTCAGTACTCACGAATAAAGTTCAAGGGAACCCATTTTTGTGCACTTCTTATGGATGTTTTTGTCCTGCAAGAGCATAGAGTTGAAGTGTGGTAGAAACTATGTGGAGTCACAAGCGTAACATGCTGACAACCTGATTGACCCACTTCGTTTTCTTAGGGCGGAAATAAAGGGCTCATCCTTTCAAAATTTCCAGCTAGTTACAAATGTACCATCATGCAGCGCACAACGTCTCCTTCCCAAGCTTTTATTGCCCCCTCAGAATTCTCCCACAACTTTGAGGTGTGAGTCCTGCTTCTAAAGATCAGGCCAGGATTGGCTTGACCGACTGACTCACCAGTGCTCCCACATGATGTATCACCAGGTGAAAGGGCTCTGTGATAGAGTCCACTGCCCTGACGCTCTTGCTTGTACAGATGCTACCCAGTCCAGCATGGTGTCCTCTCTGTGTACTCTATATTGATGCCTCTCAGCTTACAATGAAACCGCAAGTCAACAGAGCCATTATAGGTTGGAAATATTTTAAGTCCAGCCAGCATGTACTTACTGGACAGCATAACTGGAAGGCACAGTATACTGTAGAGTTCCTGATACTTCCTGGTAACAGCTGACTGTGAATTGCAGTTCTCCACCACTGTCCAGTATGAGGAAGGAGAATCACCAAGTGGGTGACTGGTACGAGAGAAGATCAGAATTCAAAAGCGGAGTGTGGTTTCTACTAAATGCTCATAGCTTTGTACCATTGTCAACTTGGGAGGCTGGCAACCATCTGCACAAGATGAACCGTTTTTAGAGGCAGGACTGTCAAGTGAAGAAGGCTGATTCTTGAGGGATTCTGAGAATTAGCCATTCCTCCACACCTATGGGCTCACGTGCATCCTGATATCCCATCCCCACAGTAAGTTCCTCTCTACAGACCTTAGCATTGTTTTCTGTCTGTAAATTTGGGGGGGGGGCAGAACCAGTCAACAATCATTCCACAGTTCCCCTTAATTGTGAGCACAGGGTTGTTATTCAACCTCATGGCCTTCGTCTGAGGTTGTCTCTTCATCTGGAACATTCTAATCCCAGGAGTTCATTTAACTCTCCTCCTCTCTTACCTCGGAACTCCAAATGGCACTCTGGCAAAAATTTCAACTTTCTTCCTGTTCCATTCCTTTCTGCTTTGGCTTCAAGCGTTTTTCACAGCACACATTTTGCTTACATCGTTCACTGATATTTTCTCCAAGAACATAAACTTATGAAAGTATGAAATCTGTCTATTTTGTTCAGTGTGCCACTCCTGGAGTTTCAGAGCATTGCCCTGCTTATGTGAGACACTTACATAACATTTGTCAAATGACTGAATGAAAGAATGACTGAGAAGATATTTGTTAACTTCTGTGACTCCCCCTCTCACTCTCACTTTACTCTGTCTTATAACCTTTATCCCCACTGGACACGTTCTGTGTTCTTGTCTCCCCTTGGTGATAAGCTGCACAGAAGGCTTTTTTTTTTTTTTTTTTAAACTGCAATAAAAATTCTTTGTGAGCAGATGCCAATGTCTGCAGGCAGGTAGAGCTCCAATTAAACTTCCTGAAGTGACTTGATAAAGGCATAGAGGAATAAATCAGTAAGTGGATGGAGGCCACTCTGTGAGCACTTCCTTCCTTCTTGGGTACAACGTACCTGGTTCAGCATCACGGGGTGGGGGGTGGGGGTGGGCGCGGGGTGTTTAGGCCAAAGCTAAGTTGGTAAAACGCCATCAGAAAAGAAGGAACCAGAAGCAGCCTTGGAGCCAATTCACTGCGGCTCCCTCCGATAGTCACCCTTGGCTTAACTGACCTGGATATAGGTGGCCAGGGTGGGGACTGCTTCCTCTGAGTGACAAGCTCCTTTACTCAGCGGTTGAATGGAATTTCCTATCTCTCTGTCTGTTGCTGGCTTTGCTCAGGTCCTACTCCCATCCAAAGTGGAACCGAGCAGCTACTGTTTTGTCCCCAACACCCCTGTTCTTATTAGAAAGTTTGAACTCTAAGAAGGTCAATGGCGAAGGGACTATAACTGTGTGTGTGTGTGTGTGTGTGTGTGTGTGTGTGTGTGTGTGTGTGTGTAAGACAGGGAAGAGGGAGGCAGGAGAGCTAAGTAACACTGGGGATGCTTGGAAAAGCCTTAAGAAAGCATTGTTTCATGTATACACACACCATATACATATTTACACATACATACATATATATGCACAATAAAGTTTATATGGAATTATGCCATGTGGGATGATAATGCTCCCCTCGAAAGCCATAGACTATTTAAGAAAAATCCCAGTGCCAGTCATGGGAAACCACCCTTTGAGTTACTGGTCAGGGAAGCCCAAGACACCCCTAAAACAATATAGACTATTTCCACTGCTCTCGCCTGCCTCCTGGAACTTGAAGACACCACACACTTCAGATAGGGGAACTGAGGAGTCAAGCTAGAACTGACCTGGAATCTCATCCCCGAGGACTGGCTTTCATAGTATCAGGGTGTGTGTTACAAGCAGCTAAGGGAGAAAAGGCAATCAATAGTCTTACCTAGCTGAAAAGCTTATGGACCACAACAATGACTGACCTGGCACTGTATCCCCAGTGGTGTAATAGTGGCACTTTTAGCTTTCTAATTGGCCTTAAGGTACACTTAATGGGAGGGGACTCATGTCTGGTACTGTAAACCTAGCCAATTATCAGTGGCTGGAGGGGACACAGACCCGAAAGGAGAACCTACTACTGCCATTTTCCTAAGCCAATGCCATTTCTAACTGTATTCTAAATGCTTATCTTTATACACAATAAGTATAGTTCTTACTCTCACCCAAGAAGTTTCTGTTTGAAACAGATGAAAGCGATTACAGCGATCCACAACTGGCTAGAACACAGGGAATAGGTGAGGTTATGGTGTCCAGCCCTAACTGATGGATCTACAATATAATCCCTCCACCTAGGGCTCTGGGAAAACTGTAGAAGAGGGAGGCAGAGTCAGAGTCAGAGGACCATGATGCCCTCGGCTAGATAGTGTCCTTAGAACATGGCAGGGAGGCTGTCCCCATGAAATCTCAACCATATTATTGCCTAAATAAGACCTACTCAATGACCATACCAGTTGACATGCCAATGTGGGCAGGGGACATTGCATAGGGTCCCACCCCTAGATGAGGAGCTACAGAAAATCAATGTCTGCCAAGAGAGGGAGAATCAGTTTTCTCCAGGGATGGGGCTCCCTGGTAGTTTATACAATCCCAGGGAGTCTGCCTCAGCACATGTACATACAAACAACACTACCTGGATTCAATACTAATTCTGCAATATGCATTTAAGTACAATAATTTTTAAAAAGATGTCGCAAATTATGAATTTGGGAACGAATGGGAAGAATATGGAAAGAGTTGGAGGAGGGAGAGGGAGGGATAGAAACAACAAAAATATGGTACTTATTGTAAAGATTTTTTTTTTAAAAAAAGAAAATACTGAATAAAAATGAACCTCTAAAATATGTGGACTGGAAAGGAATTTGCATAGCTCACTAGGCTCCTATTAATTTTGGTCTTTAGAAGCTTTGGGGAACTTTTAATTGCAATCAAAGAAGAGCATGTACTATAGTTAAGTAAGATAAAATGACAATATTTGAAATTACAATTGAGCCCCAAGTGTTCCACAGTTTATTCTCTGCCTTAAAATAAAATAGCTTTCATCTTTCCCCCCTCACAACAGCCTCCTCCGCCTAGATAATGCATTTCTTTAGATTTATTTGCTCAGCCCCGAAAACTTGACACTAAGGGGATTATTTAGTTTTAGATTTGCTGTAGTCCATAGTAATAGCCAACAGGGAAAGGAATGAAGCAGCCACATTAGCAGGGCGATGGGAGGGGAGGGGCCGTGGGAGGGGGCTGTGCAGTCCGCAGCTAGGCGAAACTGCTTGCATAAACACCATTAAGAAGATTTAGACATCGCTTTCCTTATCATCAGCACTCCTGGAAGAAATAAAAAAAATAAAAAAAGGAAAAAGGAAAAAGAAAAAAGGGAAAAGGGACAGGCCTTGACTTGCTGTGTATGCGTTTCCATTAAAGGTTCAATAGGAAATAAAACCAGCTGAGAGTCCTAATGCAATGATGCTTCAGACTCATCCGTGCTGCCTCGTCACCGTCCAAAGGAGACATTTGTTCCACATGTTACTGGAAGCAGCAGCTGGGACAGAGAACAAAACAGCCTGGGTCACCCATCTGTGCCTGAGATATGAAACTCTGGACTGCAGCCTGGGCTGGCGTTGAACTTCCATTTCTCATATCCTCTCCTACACACACACACACACACACACACACACACACACACACACACAGGGAGGGAGACAAACAGCCACAAACACACATGAACACAGAGAGAGACACACACACACACACACACACATACACATACACATAGACAACACACACGAGGCGGGAGAGAGACAGACACAAACACACATGAACATAGTGAGATACACACACACACACACACGAAATATTTATGATATTCACGCTTTTCCCAAATCACTCATTTTCATGACAGTGAGGTCAAGACCTGGTGAGGAACAGGAGGAACCTGTAGTGACCGGAAAGAAGGGATTTTCCTTTGTTGATTGCAGGACTGAAAAGGCTGCAGGACAGAAAGAAAAAAGGTGAGAAGGGGCCAAGGGGAACTGAAAGGATGAGGGACAAGGCTGTGGTCAACTTCCCAGAGGAGGAGTGAGAAACCATGTTAGTCACTGAAAGTCCTTTTAAAGAAAGAGAAGAGCTCTTATGCACTGCTCTCTGAGCACCATCTGTCTGTCTGTCTGTCCGAAATTGTTCACGTCTTTCTAGAGCATTGGAAAAGTTGCCACTAGGTGTTGCATGGCTTACAGAGCATCAAGAAAAGAAGCTACTTCCCCTGTGCCATCCCAGGAAATGACATTTGCAATTTTGATCACTCTTCTGTTTTCTAGATGCATCCTCAGGAAGACATTTGTAACAGCCGATGTGTGTGAGGAATATTGGCATGGAGTATTTCTAATCATTACGAACAGAATCTTTAAAATGAACCAGCTCTAAATACTGTTAGCAAAACATGACCACACAAGGCAACAATTCGAGTTATCAAACCCTCGCATAAACTGCTGGCGTCCCTGGAGCCTCACACTCTTTTCTTTCTTTCTTTCTTTCTTTCTTTCTTTCTTTCTTTCTTTCTTTTTAAACTTATTTGTTTATATTTATTTTCTCATGGTCATCCATATCAAATCATGTCATTTTGCCCAACATCTATCTCCTTAATTTTAATATAATTTTTATTATATAATTTCTCTTTCTTTTTTTTAATTTTAATTTTAATTTTTTTATATTATTTTATTCATATTACATCTCAATTGTTAGCCCATCCCATGTATCCCATGTTCAACCAGGGCTCTTTTCTTTCTTTCCACCTCCTTATCCCTACTTTCTTGAAGTTCATTTTCCTGGAGGCCAGGTAGTCAGAGCTGCTGAGGGTTGTGCCCGGAACCCCTCCCCCTGCTCTTCATCGGTTTTTATAAAATGAATCCTGTGTCCCACGGCAAAGTTAGGCAGCTTGTCATACTTCCTTCTTCATACGAAGCCTGAATTGGCAGACGTGACAGCTGAACAGGAGGGAAAGGAAGGTTCCACGGGCGTCACATGGTGAGGCTACAGAGCAATAGTAACACAACCTGACCGCAGCGTATCGAGTCATTGTTGTGTCCTGCAGTTAAGTACTGTTACATGCTGTCTTGTTTCCTTACATAAGCCAGAGCTGGCTGAGTAAGATGGGTCTGTAGATAAAAGCGTTTGCCGTTGTTCGGTTCTGGAGTCCCGTATGAGAGAACCAGCTCCCGTGGCTGTCTTCTGATCTTCACATGTGCATGGGTGTGTGCGCGTGCGCGCACACACACACACACACACACACACTAATTAATAAATGTAATAAAACACAAATAAAGAACCAGGAACTGATGGACGGAGAAGTAAAATAGGAAGATGGACAGTAGACAGGGACACCCCTCTTCTTTCAATTTATTAATCGTGCGCCCCATCAGTGGGGTGGGATCCCTCCAGCCTGCTAATTCTTGGAGTCAAGTAGACTGTTCATAGCAGACTTTCTTTAATTACTCTTTCTTGATTTACTAAGTTTTTATTTTTTTAAAATATATTTTATTAATTTATTCATATTACATCTCAATGGTTATCCCATTCCTTGTATCCTCCCACACCTCCCTCCCTCCCATTTTCCCCCTTACTCCCCTCCCCTATGACTGTGACTGAGGGGGACTTCCTCTCCCTGTATATGCTCATAGGGTATCAAGTCTCTTCTTGGTAGCCTGCTATCCTTCCTCTGAGTGCCACCATACTAAGTTTTTCTTACAAGAGCTGGGGGCCAGTGTTTGTGATGAAGTTCTCAGGCAAGTCACTAGGACAGCTGGTCCGAAAGGTCAACTCAGCGCCATAGCTTCTAACAGTACCAATACCAGGAAGTCTGGGTTCATTCACTTGAGGAGGCTGAAGGAGAAGGCTCAGCACGCGTGCCTCAACTTTCCAGTACCTGCGACTTCAGCTCTGCGGCCTCAGCACCCAGGACCTGCGGCACAGAACAGTACTCACCTGTTAGGTGCTGTTCTCCACTTCACACCCTCCATGATTGCCGAGAACCTTTCTTTGTCCGTTGCCACCAAGCAGGACTGACTCGGCCATCCCAGACAGACAGCCACCTGTGCTACTTCTGTGTTTCTAATAAGGAAACTGTCCACCACACTTAGTGACACGTTCCAGGATTTCATGTCATTGAAATGTCATTGCCAGGAAGTGGTCCCCTTAGCCAACTTCTTTCTTGCTTATACAACGCTGACCTTATTTCGCTGACCCCTTGGAGAAATGGAGAATAATTAACGATGTGCCATTCCTTATGTACTAATTCTTTATCTCCCTGAAGGCTATTTATGGACTTATAAAAACTGTCTTTCTATGGCCCTAATCCCAGGATGCTAGTATAACACTGTGAAAGAGACATAAGGACTGACACAACCCTAACCTCCACTTTGTTTCTGCTGTGATTTTAATCGAACGACAAACAAAAAGATGGACAACTCATGAGGGCCCAGTCAATTCTGTTCAGAGATGCCCCTCCTGGGCAGAGCTGGTTCTGTGCTCTTGTAGCTCCTGCTGACATCTGGCAAAGGCTGCCCAGATCTTGTCTCTGGGCCCCAGAGCACATCGCTGTGCTCATCCCTGACCCTCGGATCTTTAGGGTCAGCATCTGGGGTACTGCAAATTCTTAAACCAACAGTGGCCTAAATTCCAAGCGTTCTGGGGGAAAGGAGCAGGCACTGTTCCAAGTGCTTCACAGATATCATTATTTCTTTTGGTTCTTGACATGATCCTCAAAGTGGATTTTGCCAACATCCCCATTTTATGGAAAAGGAAACACAGGACAAGATGGATTAAAGAATGACCAGGCATGGTGGCGCACGCCTTTAACCCCCACACTCAGAAGGCAGGGACAGGCGGATCGTTGTGAGTTCGAGGCCAACCTGGTCGACAAAGCAAGTCCAGTACAGCCAAGGTTACACAGAGAAACCCTGTCTCAAAAAAAACCAAAATGAGCCCCAAGTCCTGGGGCTTTAACTGAGAGGTTAACTCTGACTATCTGACCTCAGAGCCTGTACATGTCACTGAGGTCTGGCATCCCGGGGCACCTGCTGTGCATCTAGGGATAGGTGACATACTTTCCTAGGGACTAGTTAATCTCAGGAGATCTTTAACAAGGATTCCCCACTTCTCATTTTAAATGAGATGTCTGCCTGTCAGAGAGTCAAGAGCAAATCCTCTGGAATTCAGAGTGTAGGGGATACCAACCCCATAAGGTCTAATGATCTCTTACAAGGACAGGCAAGAAGGATGAGTATGATTCAAGAAAAAGCAAGGATCCAAGAGTGTGTCTCAGTGCCCTGAGCTCGACCACCATACACACACACACACACACACACACACACACACACACACACACACACACACACACATACACACGCACATACACGCACACACACATACATACACATACATACACACACACATACACACACACACACACACACACACACATACACACACACACACCCCACATGCACTGTTCTCTTGAGCATGAAAAAGTATAGGACGGTATTCGAGGGGAATAAACACGGTGTGTTCATCGTATGAATCGCATGACAAGCAAATAAATTCCTTAAAAAATACCAAAACATCCACTATGGTCCTAGAAAAATCCCAAGGCATGCCCATTGAAAAAAATGTCCATTTTACCCTCTAATTATAGTGAGAACATTAACACAGTAGAAGGCTGAGAGGTGACTTGGCAGTCAAGGTTTTCCCAGCACACACGAGGCCCTGGCTTGGATTCCTCAGCATCACAAGACAAGGACTTCCTGCCTAACGCAGTGTGCAGTCAGGAGGGGCAGCACCATAGAGACGTCTTGCTCTTACACTGCTTCTTTCCTCCTACCTGCTCCACACCGTGGCCTGCCTACCTGCCTACTAGACATTTCCTATGTGTGAAAGCTCTGCCCTGGTTCATAGCTTTGTGTCCCTCCATGACTCTGAGGTATCAGCCCCAATACCTTCCTAGAACTCTTAGGTTGAGATAGATCCTGTGTGTGCACACATAAAAAGTTTTTAGTGTGGCCCCTGTGACAATCACTTTATTTCTGTCTCCTCCACTGACCGACCCATTCATTTCTGCATATACAATACTTCTGTTAGTTCCCCACTGCACACACACACACACACACACACACACACACACACACACACACACACACTTTTTGAAAAAGTCTTTTTTGGGGCATATAAATTACAGATGTGGACAGTCAGGCATCAGCCATCACTACATCATCACACAGCTGTGTGCAGCCATGCCCCATTGTCACAATCACAGTGTCATCAACAGATGCAGACACTTGCTCAGCTCTTTCCTCAATCAGGATAGGCAACATCTCCAACACTACACCTCCCCTGTACTATCCTGTTAAGTGATTTCTTCACTTCTGATCTTGTAAAGTTATGTCTCTCAATTATGCATGACTAATTTTTAATTTTGGCATGCCAATTTTGAAATACTTTAGTAGCTTTTTCCTCAATCAATATTTTTTGAATAAAAGCTTATACCATAAGGCACACATACTTATTTGCACAATTTCTTTTGAATATATTTTTATGCTTATGAAGCCATTGTCACCAGCAAAGGAGTGGCCATATGCACCACCCTGAAGTTGCCCTCTTGTCCTTCTATAATCACCCTTTCCATTTTCCTCCTAACACACGGTTGACTGGTGACCTGCTTTCTGTACATGTACTTTTCATTTTGCATACACAGAACTTTATACAACTGGACTCATACAGTCTACAGTAAGATTTCCCCTTCTTTCTTAGTCTACGGTAGTTTTCTTTATCTGTTATCCCTCAAGCATCATACTTACTTTGATATTTTTCTGTGTTTGTCATTGCTAAATAGTATTCATTATATGTTTATACCATAAGTTGCTTATTCATTGGTGAACAACTACATTGTTTTTGGTTGTTTGAGCAGTAACAGATAGAGAAGCTAAGTAAACTCATTTGAATGGACATGTGTTTTCATTCTGTTTGAAAAGCAGGCAGGACAGACAGAGTATACATTGTGCGGCTGCATTATGCAATGCTGGAGGAGCCAGGAAGGCAATCAATAGCTTCTCTGTGTAGAGTGCAGAAGGTTGGAATAAATAGATTATAACGAGGTATGGGGAAACATGTGGGTTGTAGTCACAACATCTCGGTTACATACTGTGTCAAAACTCAGGTATTTGTCACTTTAATCCTGTATAATTTCAGGAATGACAGCCGGATCTCAGGGAAAGTTTTACAAATGCTACTTCCTCAAAATAATCAACAAACCAGGGCATCCATACAGTTGCTGGTGTAAATGGCAGCACGGAAGACGCTCAAAAAGCAATGCTGGAAATGGAAGACGCCAGACACAGGAGTCTGTACTGCGCTGAACTCCACACACGGAATACTAGAAAAGGCAATAAATAGCACGTTGGCAAACACCTGCTTCTAACCAGGCTGTGCAGCAAGGCAGGTTCCATGGCTTTGTCACAGGTAAACATTTCTGCAAGATATATTTGAACATTAATCTATATTAACCCAATCTCTTACTAAAACATAGTAGTGACCTAGCCACTAGAACAGAAGGCAATTGCAAGGCCACACAAGTCCCGCTGCCTCTGTCCCTGTCACCTACATGTTCACACACTACTTCTCCTTTAGATTTGGGCATCTTGCCTGGCGGGATGGCAGTGCTGCTGCTGGGTTCGCGCCTCCCTCATCACATCCTATGGCTCTCCACTCAGCTTCTCGGGGTGGGGGTGGGGGTGGGGTGTCACTCACCGCTCCTCCTGAGACCATGACACCTCAGCCTTTACCCTCTGACACACCCCTCCTGATACATGTCTATGGAAGTTACTGGCTGCTGTACTTATTTTTAGTCCCTGATCTGTCAGCTTCATGAAGCAAGAGCTCTCCTCTGTCAGTCCCTTTATTGCTCTGTCCCTAGCACAGAAATGTGGCTGGCACATAGTAGGTCATCAATAAATATGAACTGAATATGTGAATGAAATAGATACATCAGGAAAAATGAACATATGGACAATATGTTTTACTGTTATTTTGAGGATTAAATGAGTTTTGTGATGGAAAGTAAACTGAGTAGCATGTAATTAACCTGTGTCTTGTCCCACAAAGTATAAATAATACCAATAATAATGGTTAAGCTGCATTGAACACCATCGGGCAGTGTTTTAAGGGCTTTCTACATACTAACCCACTTAATTCTCATAATAATCTTGTGAAATGGACAGGATTGCTGCACATATTTTACTGAAATCAAAGACACAGAGAGTTTATTGGTACTTTTCTCAAAGGTACAGAGCACAGAAATAAGTTATATTGGCCACTGAAATCCTAAAGCTAGCTGGTCATGGTGGCGCACGTCTTTGATCCCAGCACCTGAAAGGCAGAAGCAGGTGGATTTCTGTGAGTTTGAGGCCAGCCTGGTCTACATAGTGAGTTTCAGGACAGCCAGTGAGCATAGTGAGACCCTGTCTCACAAAACAAAAAACAAAACAAAAACATTATAAAGCTGAAGAAATTTCCTCCTACGCCAAGTCTTTTCTGGCTGTTCTACTAGGGGAAAAAAAAAAGACAATTAAAGGAAGCCATTGGTCTCAACATTGATCTTTGAAATAACAAGAACCTGGAATCGTTTCTTGGACACTGAGAGTTTGGATGGAAGACCTGTTTGAGTGGTAGGCCCCTACTGATTGCTGGGAGCCTATCCATAGTGACCGGCAAAGGTCCAGTGGTGTTCTGCCATGTTCTTCTGCCTCTAAACAAGTCCCACAGACAGGATGTCACAGTATGCGTGTGACAGACACCTCAGAAAACTGCAAGAAAGATTCCCAGCGTAGCTGAGAGTCCTGAGGACTCGTTTTCTCCAGGACACTCTGCAGGTCTTCATGCAGCTGTTAATTCGATAGTGCCAGGAATTGGCTTGTTTTGTTTTGTTTTTAAGCGAAGGATGCTTATACTCAGGAGCAGCCCTCACCTACCGCTCCGTTAGTGTGCTTCCAGCTACCGTGGTGTCTGCGTGACAAAGCACTCCTTCAGTGTCAGCCACAGTGATGTTCACCCAAGGTCAGGATCAATTTTTGCTCCTGAAATGGCCTCCAGTGGAAAGACATGTAGACAGCTTTACTGTCCTGCCTTTCATCCGTTTGCATAGCCACCCGGAGCCTCCGCACCGGACTTAGCCTAGATTTTAGGGCGAAGCTGGCGTTTGAATTAGGGGTTTTGCGCAGAATATGAAAAGGGATTTATAGGCCTCATAGTTAAGTTGACTGAGTATTTGAAACATAAGAACCCACATGCAGCAAAGTTACCTGCGAATAGAAAGTAAAACCAGGAGGAAAATAGATTTTTAAATCTGGGGCTGACTTCACCTGACCAGAAAAGCTCCCGGCTACGCTCTGGACTGGAAAAATCTATCCCAGAAATGGCCCCATTCATGACAACGTATTTCTTGATGAGCTAGACTTCTGGATGGTCAAGATTCTACTCGTAGTCCCCTGGAGACTCATTTTCAAGGATTCCAAACGTATAACTTAGCTGCTTTTTTTTAAGCTTGATGTATATTTATGCTTTCTGCATAATTTCTTGCAAATTTATGCAAGAGCGAGATGGCTGCCTGGGACGCGCTCTTAAGCCTGCCAGGGAGCCGTAAGAGGCCTCTTGAGAAGTGCCTCGCAGCTTCCTTGCCAAGGGGCTGTGCTGGCGCAGTTTTAAAAACCCGGGTTTGCCTGAGAAAGGACACACCTTCAGGAAGGCGTGGATGAGTGCTTTCCTACTGTGGACCTGCAAGTGTGGACGTGTATTCCCTAACTGTGGGCCCGGGGATAGAGGGAGAAGAGAACCGTGGAAATGTGGGACCTCTGAGATTCCCTAATGCCTACAGTGAAGGTTTAGTGCAACTCAGAATATAAACCAACACTATCCTCGATTTATTATTGTTATTGTTGTTGTTGTTATTATTATTATTAATTTCTGAGATTAAAACGGCATGACCAAAAGAAACTCGAGCAGGAAAGGGTTTATTTCACTTTACAGTTTGTTTTTTTGGTTTGGTTTTTTAAGACAAGGTTTCTCTATGTAGCCTTGACTGTCCTGGACTTACTTTGTAGACCAGGCTGGCCTCGAACTCACAAAGATCCACCTGCCTCTGCCTCCCAAGTGCTGGGATTAAAGGCGTGCACCACCACTCCTGGCTCACTTTACAGTTTATAGTCTCTCACGAAGGGAAGGCGGGGCATGAGCCCGAGGCAGGAACCTGGAGGCAGGAACTGAAGCACAGGCCACAGAAGAACAACGCTCACTGGCTTGCTTCTCAGGGTTTGCCCCGCTTCCTTCCTTATACCACTCAGGACCCCCATCGCAGGGGTAGCACCACCCGCAGTGGGCTGGACCTTCCTCCATCAAGAACCCACCGAGAGAATGTCCTCACAGACTCTCCTGCAGGCCAAGCTGCTGAGGCGTTTCCCCGGTTGAGGTTTCCTCTTCCCTGATGACCTCACTTACGTCAATTTGATTCTTTTTTTTTTTTTTTTTTTTTTTTTTTTTTAAAGAAAAATAACCAACACAGACAATGGGCCAGATCTTTAGATAGACCCAGCCTATGACCCAGGAACTACCAAAGGGAGCTGCTCCGTGTGTGTGAGAGCCATCAGGGTGTTCGTTATGACAGCATGATAGGATGGTGTTTCCTTGTCCTTGTAGCTAAAGCTACAGGATTTGTTTTGCTGAGTGAGGTGTGAGCAGTTCCTAGACTCCTGGTGTACCTTGCTGTCTCTAAGTTTGCTCCTGGCTTGGTGAGCAGCAGTATTTACAATGCACCCACCCCACCAAGGTACGGCACATATACAGAGCAAGTGAAAAAAACAATTAGCTGTTGAATGCTACTAAGATTTGTAGGGCTGTACAGTACTGTGCTTATTCTTAGCATACACCGACTGATACATTAAGAGAGACAAAGGACTGGTACGTCTAAATATAGGAAGGATATGTTGGGACTTAAAGCAGGTGTAAGAGCAATATTGATGACTTGATTTCCTGATACTAAGACAGTGTTTCCGTCTCCATGTCCTTTATGTAATTAGCTGTAAATGAAGTTCAGAAGTTGTTAAGAGAAACAGGCAAAGCTGGGTGTGGTGTCACATGCCTTTAATCCCAGCACTCAGTGAGGCAGAGGCAAGCAGATCTCTGTGAAAAAAAAAGAAGAAGAAAAGAAGAGAGAGAGAGAGAGAGAGAGAGAGAGAGAGAGAGAGAGAGAAAGAGAGAGAGAAGCAGACTGAGACAAAGCCATGGAGAATTGCTGCCAGAGTGCTCAGTGGACGTGGTGAGGGAAAACACACGAGCCCCAGCGAAGATGTCGGCAGTCTGCAGGGTTCCTTCGAAGAGAAGTCTCATCACACACACGAGAATTGGCTCTCTTGCTTGGGAAGCTGAGCTGGGCATGGAGTCTGCAAATGCCCTCGGGGTCCAGGCAAGACAAGGAAACCCACACTGCGTTTGTGGGAAGTCTGAGAAAAGAGTGGGTCTGTCCTTGGTCTCTTGAAGACATGTTTCAAATCAGTAATTCTTTGTTGTGCCCGGCCCAGCATCACTGGGGAACTTATCAGAAATTCAAGTCTTTGGGCCTCCCCTGCCACACACTCAGATAAACAAAGAGTAAATCTTAAAAAAGAAAGGAGGAAGGGAGGGAGGGAGAGAGAGAGAGAGAGAGAGAGAGAGAGAGAGAGAGAGAGAGAGAGAGACTTTTAAAAG